>NW_026780897.1:0-15000 GCF_030144855.1 Hypanus sabinus
CGCTCCCCCTCACCGCCCTTCCTACAACGCGGCGCTCACCCATGCCGCCCTCCCCACAACGCGGCGCTCCCCCTCACCGCCCTCCACGCAACGCGGCGCTCCCCCCTCACCGCCCTCCCCACAACGCGGCGCTCCCCCCTCACTGCCCTTCCCACACTGTTCCCGCATCAGCAGCCCAGTGGCAGGGCTTCCTCCGCACCACCCCTTCCCCACAGCACTACCTTATCCCCCCCCCTCCCACGGCAGTCCCCCCTCACTGCCCCTCCCACTGTGCTCCCCAGCAGCCCCGCACAGACACATTCACGTTACCGTGTTTGATGTTGAGCCTCTGCTTCAGACTGTCGGCTGTGGAGGGAAGAGATGCAGGAATTGGCAGCCTCGCTCTGAGTTCCAAAGCAACGCTCTCTGAGCAAATCTATCCTGACTCTGCAGCGGAAGGGAGATCTGCTCTGGGTTTTAAAATGGCCAAACAATTTAATCCCGATTCCCAATCCCATTCCAAAGTGTTGATCCATGGCCTCCTCCTGTGCCAAGATGAGGCGATGCCCAGGGTTGAGGAGTGACACCTATTTCATCTGGGTTCCTTCCAACCTGATGGTATGAATATCGATTTCTCCTTGCGGTAACCAAATGCCCGAACCCCAATTCCATTCCCCACTCCGACCTCATTTCACTTGCCTATTACTTTCCACTTCCTTTCCTCCCATGTTACACTTTTCTCTGCTGTCAGATTCCTTCCTCTTTCCAACCTACCTGGCTTCACCTATCACCTTCCAGCTCGCCTCTGCCCCCCCCCCCCCCGCCTCAACATTTTATTCTGGCATCTTCCCCCTTCCTTCTCAGTCCTGTTAAAGGTTTTGCCCGAAACGTCGACGGTTCATTTCTACTGATGCTGCCTGAACTGCTGAGCTCCCCCGGTATTTCGTGTCAGTTGCTTTGGGTTCCCAGTGTCTGCGGAAGATCTCGTTTCTGGGCTTCAGTCACCGCTCTGATACATTTCTGTGTGTATTTGTCCTGATATCACTTCCCGCACTGCTGGAGGAGCATAACAGGTCTGACCCAGGGACACGGAGATGGGAACTGTGCACGGTGCTCCCGGTGTGGGTCTGACCCAGGGATACGGAGACTGGAACTGTGCACGGTGCTCCCGTGTGGGTCTGACCCAGGGATATGAGATTGGAACTGTGCACGGTGCTCCCGGTGTGCGTCTGACCCAGGGATATGGAGACGGGAACTGTGCACCGTGCACCCGGTGTGGGTCTGACCCAAGGATACGGAGACTGGAGCTGTGCACGGTGCTCCCGGTGTGGGTCTGACGCAGGGATACGGAGACTGGAACTGTGTACGGTGCTCCCGGTGGGGGTCTGATCCAGGGATACGGAGACTGGAACTGTGCACGGTGCTCCCGGTGTGGCTCTGACCCAGGGAAACGGAGACTGGAACTGTGCACGGTGCTCCCGGTGTGGCTCTGATCCAAGGATACGGAGACTGGAACTGTGCACGGTGCTCCCGGTGTGGGTCTGATCCAGGGATACGGAGACTGGAACTGTGCACGGTGCTCCCGGTGTGGGTCTGACCCAGGGACACGGAGACTGGAACTGTGCACGGTGCTCCCGTTGTGCGTCTGACCCAGGGATACGGAGATTGGAACTGTGCACGGTGCTCCCGGTGTGCGTCTGACCCAGGGATATGGAGACGGGAACTGTGCACCGTGCACCCGGTGTGGGTCTGACCCAGGGATACGGAGACTGGAGCTGTGCACGGTGCTCCCGGTGTGGGTCTGACCCAGGGATATGGAGACTGGAACTGTGCACGGTGCTTCCGGTGTGGGTCTGACCCAGGGATACGGAGACTGGAACTGTGTACGGTGCTCCCGGTGGGGGTCTGATCCAGGGATACGGAGACTGGAACTGTGTACTGTGCTCCCGGTGTGGGTCTGATCCAGGGATACGGAGACTGGAACTGTGCACGGTGCTCCCGGTGTGGTTCTGACCCAGGGATACGGAGACTGGAACTGTGCACGGTGCTCCCGGTGTGGGTCTGATCCAGGGATACAGAGATTGGAACTGTGCACGGTGCTCCCGGTGTGGGTCTGATCCAGGGATACAGAGATTGGAACTGTGCACGGTGCTCCTGGTGTGGTTCTGACCCAGGGATACGGAGACTGGAACTGTGCACGGTGCTCCCGGTGTGGGTCTGACCCAGGGATATGAGACTGGAACTGTGCACGGTGCTCCCGGTGTGGGTCTGACCCAGGGATACGGAGACTGGAACTGTGCACGGTGCTCCCGGTGTCGGTCTGACCCAGGGATACTGAGACTGGAACTGTGCACGGTGCTCCCGGTGTGAGTCTGACCCAGGGATACTGAGATTGGAACTCTGTGAATCTGTTGTTGCTACTTGTCAGGGTCTCGGAACATTGAACGAATTACGCGGAGTATTGCACCCACCTGCAATTAAAACGGCCGATATGAACACGATCACCATTTGTCCGAAAGCGAGATAGCTTCTCCAATGCGTATCTGAAATTCAGTGGACACATCCGTGTCAGACATGATGTCAGCACCCCGGGTACAGATCGCCAGAGAACCCTGCAGCACAGTGGCACATCGGTCCCACCGTCCATACCAAGCCGTCATGCATCCAGATAGGATGCTTTCTAAGCTGCATCGATATAATTTGTCCAGGCTCGTTGGGGGCATTCCACATTCCTCTCCCCTCCCCACCCCCCGACAGGCAGACGACACCTAAACTGAAAACACTTTCCACCGGGCTCAAGGACAGCTTCTTACCGCGGTTATAAGACTATTGGAGTTCCCAGTACGATAAAGTGGACTGGTGACCTCAGAATCTTGGTGTGGCCCTTCCACCTTGTCTGGCTACGCGGCCCTTTCCCTGTACTGTAACACCTATTGTGCATTCTCGTTTCATTAATGTGCCTGTGGAGTGAGTGCGATGGAACTGGGAGAGCGGTGTCGCAACGTCACTGATCCCTCCTTCAGGAAGGGGAAGGAGGGCGGACACGCTCCGGTCTACACTCGGTGACTAGCCGATGCTCTGGTGTGTGTTCCAGAAAAAAAGAGTGTGAGTGAAACTCCCTCCACACCGTCCCATCACACACTCCCGGGGTCAGACACAGAGTGAAGCTCCCCCCACACCATCCCATCACACACTCCCGGGGTCAGACACAGAGTGAAACTCCCTCCACACCGTCCCATCACACACTCCCGGGGTCAGACACAGAGTGAATTTCCCTCCACACCGTCCCATCACACACTCCCGGGGTCAGACACAGAGTGAATTTCCCTCCACACCATCCCATCACACACTCCCGGGGTCAGACACAGAGTGAAGCTCCCCCCACACCATCCCATCATACACTCCCGGGGTCAGACACAGAGTGAATTTCCCTCCACACCATCCCATCACACACTCCCGGGGTCAGACACAGAGTGAAACTCCCTCCACACCGTCCCATCACACACTCCCGGGGTCAGACACAGAGTGAAGCTCCCCCCACACCATCCCATCACACACTCCCGGGGTCAGACACAGAGTGAAGCTCCCTCCACACTGTCCCATCACACACTCCCGGGGTCAGGCACAGAGTGAAGCTCCCTCCACACCGTCCCATCACACACTCCCGGGGTCAGACACAGAGTGAAGCTCCCTCCACACCGTCCCATCACACACTCCCGGGGTCAGACACAGAGTGAAGCTCCCTCCACACTGTCCCATCACACACTCCCGGGGTCAGGCACAGAGTGAAGCTCCCTCCACACCGTCCCATCACACACTCCCGGGGTCAGACACAGAGTGTAGCTCCCTCCACACCGTCCCATCACACACTCCCGGGGTCAGACACAGAGTGGAGCTGTTCTGAATGAACTGGGAGAAATCGAAGAAAAACTGCTGTTTTAAGTTCGTGAGGGAGATGGTTTGAAACGTCTCTCGAACATTTAAGTGAGCGGCTGGTTTAGTGTGGAAGCTTCGTTTTGAGTTTTTCTGCCAGTTTGGACGGGGTTCGTTGACAGCTGCCAACTGCATCGCACCCAGCTGTGGCCGCTGGCAACTCGCCAGGAAGCAGGTTCGCTCCAAAAATCGGAGACAAACGCCGTTGTTTGTCCCCACTGACATCGGGGCAACCTCCTTCGTCGGGATTCTCGTTTGGTGTTGGAGCCGAACCGTCGTTTGAGACGTCTCGACCTCTCACGGCCTGGAAGTTCGGCAGGACTAACGGAGCCTTTCCTGGCGTTGGAATTTCTGGCACGGAGCCAGCAAGGTACCGTCGAGTACAAACTTTTCCCGCCAGTTACTCAACTCGCTCCAGGACTTTATAACCAGCACCGGCATATAATTCTCGATTCGGACACACAAGTAACATGCCGGACCGGTCTCCACGGAGTCGCAGGCCTTCGGGGAGTTATGCAAAGGCGGCTGCCTCTCCAGCCTCGGACAACGCCCTGTTTCGGTCGGTGAAAGTTGAACGCGGGGTGCAATGTATTTTGCATCTTGGAATTACCCTGGAACAGTGCGCGGAGGCCACGGAGGACTTGTTGGGGAGAGATGGTGTTTTGGCCGCTGAGAAGGAGTTCGGGAAGGCGGTGTTTTACCTGAGGAATGATGAGTTGGTGCATCGGGCCCTCAGTAGGGGGATCACGGTGGAGAACATCTTTTTACAGATGGAGCTAGTGACAGCTCCCACACAACGCATCGTCCTCGGTCACGTACAGCCTTTCATCCCCAACGAGGACCTGCTTCCCGCATTGGCCCGCTTGGGGCAAGTACGGTCAGAGATAACTGCCATCAGGCACAAATTTAAGAGACGCACCCTCCGTACCGTAATCTCTTTCCGGCGACAGGTATTCATGAAGCTGGAAAGGGAGGACGAAGTTGAGGGCCGGTTTACTGTCCGGCACGAGGGGGTAGATTATCAGGCGTATTGGAGCTCTGAGCGCCCACGGTGCCATGCGTGCGGGGAGGTGGGGCACTTTCAGAGGGACTGTCCTAGCACCCGAAAACCCAGAGAGTCCACTTCGGGACCTAGTGCCCCAGCTACCTCTGCCCCTGATCCCATTCCTGCGCCTGCCCCTGCTCCTGCCCTTGCCCCTATCCTACGTCTGATTCAATCCCTGCTCCTGCCCCTGTCGTACAGGCGGGTGATCCTGAGGCTACGTGCAGGGAGGCCCAGGCGAGGGTCGGGGTGGAGTCTGTGCGGGGAAGGAAAGCGAGGAAGAAGTCGAAACACGTGAAGAAGTCGGCCCCCGAGACCGCAGAGCTCACGCCCATTGACCTGAAGTGGAGAGGGAGGCTCGGGGAAGTGCACAGTCGGGCGGGGTGATGGAAGCGGGGAGTAACACTCCATCGATGAATCCCACACCTGTGTGCTCCTCCCGCTTGAAGAGGAGATGGGATTGTTCCCCCAAGAGGGCAGAGAATGCAGATGAGGGGGAGTCCCAGAAAGGGGTGGGGATCCGGGTGGGAGTTGTGTCTAACCCTGAATCCCCAGATGTAGCCACCAGTCCTGTGGTGGGTGGTGTGGTTGTGCATGAAGCTAGTGCTGGGCCTGTTTGCACAACTAAAACAGACCTGGAACTCTCCACCCAGGACTTAGCAGTAAGCGCCTCCCTGGGGGCCAGTGTATTAAACAGTATGAGCGGAGAGGAGACCAAACTCTCTCTCTGTCAGCATCAGGCTGCCGGTGAATCCCTTGGACCAGAGCTGCTGGGGTCCCCCTCATACCTGTCTCCTGGGGAGGGTGATATAACCTGCATGCCGACCCCATCAACTAATGGCCTGCAGGGAGTCCCCGGGGATTTTCCCTCCATCGTCGTAACTGTGGATAAGACTGATGCGACGGTGGAGCGGGAAGGTATGAGGGAGGTACCCGCTGCGCACTGTGGGTTACAGAGGCAGCCACCTTATACAACACATGAGGAGGAAGATGGGGGATCTATCTGAAATGAGGGGGATTCATTTGACAATGAGACAATGGACATCCTCACCCCTCCTGAGAAATCCCCATTGATAGCAGTGGAGGAGATCAGAGAGTTTATTAACTCCTCCGTGGGTGCAAAGCATCGGCCTAAACGAGCCTCGCTTCGCTGGCCTAGCATGCCGAGGCTGGTGAAGTCCCTGAGGGTCATCCTCAGACGGAATGGGAAGGGGAAGAGGAATGCTGTGTCGGGGAATGACAGACGGCAGCTGAAATCCTTCCTGGATGACCTGGTGAGGGAAATCAGAGCGAAAAGCAGCCGCGCTCCTTCGGGAGATGGTGGGTCACAGGGTAGCGATGGTAGCAGTCGGGCCCGGAAAGCGAAGAATATTCTTGGTTTTCTTCGGGAGAGTGCGGCTGAGGGCGCCATCGCTCTCAGTGGGAAGGGGACTGGTGCTGAGGCCTAGTGTGCTCCCGACATGAAAGTTACCATAACTAGTCTCAATGTGAACGGTAGCAGGGGTCCTCTCCGCATATATAACAATCTCTCAGTCCTCAGGGATGGGGGATACGCGGTGAGTTTCCTGCAGGAAACCCATGCCACCCCGGGGAGACGAGTCCGCTTGGCTCCAGGAGTGGCAGGGCGGGGTCTACATGAGTTACCTTAGTTCCGACTCTAGCAGAGTGGCGATCCTGGTGGCCAGAACCTTCCGGCCAGAAATCGTAGGAGTCCAAGCATCGGTGAAAAGGCTAAAGGAGCCAGTCGGCTCCTTTGACTTGGTGGACAGCTGGCGGAATCTTCACCCCGACTCTAGCGCCTTCTCCAGAAGATCTAGAGAGGGGGGTTTCCGGATAGACTGCCTGTATATCTCTCGGGCTTATATCTCCCGCGTGTCGGCGTCCTCCATGCGCCCGGTGTCGTGCTCGGATCATCACCTTGTGTGGATGGAATTTACTCCTCTGCACCCTAGGGTGGGATCCGGGTATTGGCACTTTAACAACCGGCTGCTGGAGGACAGCCGATTCCGGGATTCATTCCGAGCGTTCTGGGCCACCTGGAAAGGGAGACGGAGAGAGTTTGGCTCCCTACGGCTGTGGTGGGATGTGGGCAAGGCCCACATCCGGTTTTTATGTCGGGAGTACACTAGGGGGTCGACGAAGAGGCGGGGCTCTGAGATTGAGCGGCATGAGAGAGCGTTGCTTGACCTGGAGTCCCGTCTTGGTTCGACCGGTGGAGACCATCAAACGTGGCAGGAATACCAGGAGAAGAAGGACGCACTCAGGAATCTGCAGCTTCAGCAGTCCCGAGGTGCATAAGTGAGGTCGCGGATCCAAATGCTGCAAGATTTGCACCGCGGCTCACCCTTCTTCTACACGTTGGAGAAGTGGCAGGGAGTTCAAAAGCAGCTATTGGAGCTACTGGCTGCTGATGGCTCCTCCATCACGGATCCTGACGAAATTATCGAAGAAGTCCGCACTTTCTATCGGTCCTTATTCTCACCAGATCCGTCAAATGCGGGGGCGTGCAGTGAGGTCTGGGAAGATTTGCCAAAGGTCAGCCCTGATGACGCAGAGCGTCTGGACGTTCCCCTGAATCGGGAGGAGCTGTCTCCTGCCCTTCAGCAACTCCGGAGGGGTAAATCCCCTGGCTTAGATGGTCTGAGTGTGGAGTTTTATCAGGCTTTTTGGGATGTCCTGCGGGATGATTACAGCCTTGTTCTAGGGGAGAGCCTAGACACCGGGGAAATGCCCCTCCCATGGCGGAGAGCTGTTGTGGTCCTACTGCCCAAGAAGGGAGACCTACGCCTGCTAAAGAACGGGCGTCCAGTCTCCCTCTTGTGCGCGGACAACAAGATCTTCGCCCGGGCAATGGCGAACCGTCTTGGTTCAGTACTGAGACAGGTGATTCATCCTGACCAATCTTACACAGTCCCGGGCCGATCCATCCAGGACAATGTCCACCTAGTACGGGACCTGATCCACCTGCACCAGGAGACTGGGTCCCGGGCCGCTCCATCCAGGACAATGTCCACCTAGTACGGGACCTGATCCACCTGCAGCGGGAGACTGGGTCCCGGGCCGCTCCATCCAGGACAAAGTCCACCTAGTACGGAACCTGATCCACCTGCATCAGGAGACTGGGTCCCGGGCCGCTCCATCCAGGACAATGTCCACCTAGTACGGGACCTGATCCACCTGCAGCGGGAGACAGGGTCCCAGGCCCCTCCAGCCTGGACAATGTCCAACTAGTACGGGACCTGATCCACCTGCACCAGGAGACTGGGTCCCGGGCCGCTCCATGAGGACAATGTCCACCTAGTACGGGACCTGATCCACCTGCAGCAGGAGACTGGGTCCCTGTCCGCTCCATCCAGGACAATGTCCACCTAGTACGGGACCTGATCCAGCTGCAGCGGGAGACTGGATCCCGGGCCGCTCCATCCAGGACAATGTCCACCTAGTACGGGACCTGATCCACCTGCAGCGGGAGACTGGGTCCCGGGCCGCTCCATCCAGGACAATGTCCACCTAGTACGGGACCTGATCCACCTGCAGCGGGAGACTGGGTCCCGGGCCGATCCATCCAGGACAATGTCCACCTAGTACGGGTCCTGATCCACGTGCAGCAGGAGACTGGGTCCCGGGCCGCTCCATCCAGGACAATGTCCACCTAGTACGGGACCTGATCCACCTGCAGCAGGAGACTGGGTCCCGGGCCGCTCCATCCAGGACAATGTCCACCTAGTACGGGACCTGATCCACCTGCAGCGGGAGACTGGGTCCCGGGCCGCTCCATCCAGGACAAAGTCCACCTAGTACGGAACCTGATCCACCTGCATCAGGAGACTGGGTCCCGGGCCGCTCCATCCAGGACAATGTCCACCTAGTACGGGACCTGATCCACCTGCAGCGGGAGACAGGGTCCCAGGCCCCTCCAGCCTGGACAATGTCCAACTAGTACGGGACCTGATCCACCTGCACCAGGAGACTGGGTCCCGGGCCGCTCCATGAGGACAATGTCCACCTAGTACGGGACCTGATCCACCTGCAGCAGGAGACTGGGTCCCTGTCCGCTCCATCCAGGACAATGTCCACCTAGTACGGGACCTGATCCAGCTGCAGCGGGAGACTGGATCCCGGGCCGCTCCATCCAGGACAATGTCCACCTAGTACGGGACCTGATCCACCTGCAGCGGGAGACTGGGTCCCGGGCCGCTCCATCCAGGACAATGTCCACCTAGTACGGGACCTGATCCACCTGCAGCGGGAGACTGGGTCCCGGGCCGATCCATCCAGGACAATGTCCACCTAGTACGGGTCCTGATCCACGTGCAGCAGGAGACTGGGTCCCGGGCCGCTCCATCCAGGACAATGTCCACCTAGTACGGGACCTGATCCACCTGCAGCGGGAGACTGGGTCCCGGGCCGCTCCATCCAGGACAATGTCCACCTAGTACGGGACCTGATCCACCTGCAGCGGGAGACTGGGTCCCGGGCCGATCCATCCAGGACAATGTCCACCTAGTACGGGTCCTGATCCACGTGCAGCAGGAGACTGGGTCCCGGGCCGCTCCATCCAGGACAATGTCCACCTAGTACGGGACCCGATCCACCTGCAGCGGGAGACTGGGTCCCGGGCCGCTCCATCCAGGACAATGTCCACCTAGTATGGGACCTGATCCACCTGCAGCAGGAGACTGGGTCCCGGGCCGCTCCATCCAGGACAATGTCCACCTAGTACGGGACCTGTTCCACCTGCAGCAGGAGACTGGATCCCGGGCCACTCCATCCAGGACAATGTCCACCTAGTACGGGACCTGATCCACCTGCACCAGGGGACTGAGTCCCGGGCGCTCCATCCAGGACAATGTCCACCTAGTACGGGACCTGATCCACCTGCAGCGGGAGATTGGGTCCCGGGCCGCTCCATCCAGTACAATGTCCACCTAGTACGGGACCTGATCCACCTGCACCAGGAGACTGGGTCCCGTGCCGCTCCATCCAGGACAATGTCCACCTAGTACGGGACCTGATCCACATGGACCAGGAGACTGGGTCTCGGGCCGCTCCATGAGGACAATGTCCACCTAGTACGGGACCTGATCCACCTGCCCCAGGAGACTGGGTCCCGGGCCGCTCCATGAGGACAATGTCCACCTAGTACGGGACCTGATCCACCTGCAGCGGGAGACTGGGTCCCGAGCCGCTCCATCCAGGACAATGTCCACCTAGTACGGTACCTGATCCACCTGCACCAGGAGACTGGGTCCCGTGCCGCTCCATCCAGGACAATGTCCACCTAGTACGGGACCTGATCCACCTGCAGCGGGAGACTGGGTCCCGGGCCGCTCCATCCAGGACAATGTCCACCTAGTACGGGACCTGATCCACCTGCAGCGGGAGACTGGGTCCCGGGCCGCTCCATCCAGGACAATGTCCACCTAGTACGGGACCTGATCCACCTGTAGCGGGAGACTTGGTCCCCGGCAGCGTTTCTTTCTCTTGACCAGGAGAAGGCGTTTGACCGGGTAGTCCACAGTTTTCTGGTGGGCACTCTGCAGGCCTTTGGGCTCGGTCCTATACTCTGCCGCTGAGTCCCTTGTTAAGGTCAATGGATCACTGGCAGCGTCCAGTCTCTTCAGGAGGGGAGTACGTCAGGGGTGCCCCATGTCCAGTCAATTGTACGCGATCTGTGTCGAACCATTCCTGAGCCTCCTATGGCGAAGGCTGACAGGTCTGATTCTGCGTGGAGGTCGTCCTCTCGGCCTACGCCGATGATGTACTCCTCATGGTGACAGATCCCGGTGACCTGCGGAGGATGCGCGAGTGCCAAGAAGTTTTCTCGGCAGCATCCTCCGCTAGGATCAACTGGGCGAAATGTTCCGGCGGGCGTCAGCCATGCTGCTTTGCGGAGTCTGCTCGGCTTCTATCAGGACCTACTGAGAGTCTGGAACATGGTTGTCTCAGGCCGGGAATCCCCTCCTCTGGCAGAGGGCGGGGTCCTGGCCGACCCTTGACATGTCAGTGGCAGGTGGACTCCCTGCCGGAGGAGATGAGAGCTTTTGAGTGGAGTACTAGGCATCTCCTCTATCTAGGAGTCTACCTGAGTCCTTCTGGGGAGACCTGGCTGGCGAACTGGCAGGACCTGGAGACGACTGTCATGACCCGGCTGGGGCGCTGGTCAGGCCTTCTCAGGGTGCTTTCCTATCGAGGCAGGGTGGTGGTCATAAACCAGCTGGTGGCCTCCGTGTTGTGGCATCGGGTGTTCACCTTGGCCCCTCCTGCCCCGTTTGTGGCAAGACTGCAGAGGAAGTTAGTGGACTTCTTCTGGGGCAACAGGAAACACTGGGTCTCTGCAGCGGTCTAGAGTCTCCCAGTGGGAGAGGGCGGACAGTCGCTGGTGTGCGTCCGAACGCAACTGGCGGCTCTCCGCCTCAGGACCCTGCAGAGATTCCTGGATGCCGAGCACCCTCTCAGGTGGCACGTGTTGGCGACTTTCTTCCTCCGGAGGGGCTGCTGTCATCACGAAGACTTGCGGCTACCACCGGCGGGCGTCAGCCATGCTGCTTTGCGGAGTCTGCTCGGCTTCTATCAGGACCTACTGAGAGTCTGGAACATGGTTGTCTCAGGCCGGGAATCCCCTCCTCTGGCAGAGGGCGGGGTCCTGGCCGACCCTTGACATACCTCAGTGGCTGTCGGTGCGGCTCAGTTGTGTGGACCGACTCAGGCCGAGCTGCTGGTCGGGCCCAGACCCCGCAATCTTCTCCGGGAGCCGTGTCCACATAACTTGAGCCGTCTCTCATCGATACCCACAGTCCCATTCAGGGATGCAAGTAGGAGGTATCTGTATGGGCTGCTACTCCACATCCTCCACTTCCTTGCCCTTGTTCACCGTCCCGACACGCCATGGCGGTCGGTCTTTCCACCCGGAGGTGAGGAGGGTCCCCACTGGAAGTCCCTCTAGGAAAGGGTTCTTCCCAAGCACCTGGGGGATCTCGGCTGGAGGGTGCTACATAGGGCAGTGCCCTGCAGTAAGTTCCTCAGTTTGTACATGGATCTCCCACCCGCATGCCACTTCTGCGGGCTGGAGGAGACCGTGTACCACATGTACATGGAGTGTGTGAGGCTGCAGCCTCTTTTTGCATATTTGCATGGGCTGCTTCTCGCCTTCTGGCTGCATTTTAGTCCCACCCTGTTTATATATGGTCATCCAGTAAGGAGGGTGGCATGGAGGGATGAGAATGTCCGAGTCAACTTGCTCCTGGGGCTGGTGAAATCCGCCATCCGTGGCTCTTGGAAACGGGTGGCGCAAGGGTCTCCCCGGGCAGACTGATGGTAATGTTCGTGCCCGGGTAAATATGGGAAAAGAACACGCGCAGTCCACGGCGACCTTAGAGAAGTTTCGAGACCATATGGGCTCCGGGGGTGTAAATGCCATCGTGGATACAGATGGCAACATTCTGGTGTAATGTCTATTGTCTATTCGTAGTTTCTCATTGTGTTAGTCACTGTTTTGTATATTGTATAGCACCGATATTTGTAATAAAGGAAGTTTGTTTAAAAAAAAGGGGGTCAGACACAGAGTGAAGCTCCTTGAATCACAGATTCCTGGGGCCAGGCTCAGAGACTAACACTGTGAAGGACAGAATACACTGAGTGATGGCACATAGACACCAATACATACCTTGTGAAGTTGATTCAATAGGATCCAGCTCTGAGAGAAGACAGAACACAAGAGAAGTCAGTACATATTTCCGTTACCCGTGTCCTCTCCCACCGGAGATTGTCCAGTGAGACTGTATGGGTGGAACTCAGAGATAAGAAGGGGGCATCACATCCAGAAACAGGTGGGAATTAAAGCAGGAAACATGTTAGTCAACGCACTGAGTTGGGATGCCATCAGAGAGGGAGGCAGGAAGCTGACAGAACACCGAGAACTGGTACAATTTCACCAGGAGGTGTGTGGTAGGTTGGGTCCCACCCACAGTATTGGGCACAGTTTGGTCCAGGTATTGGAGTGGGAATGGACTGGCATTGGCAGTGGTCCAGGAGAGGTTCACAGAGCTCACTCCCGGGGCTGGTGGTGTGCCAACACCCCGAGTTTAGTCCAGTTAGAAGTTCCAGGGCAACCGTCCTGAGATATCTCAAACCCTGAGGGGACGGGATACTGGAGATGTTTCCCCAGAGAGAGGGTCTCATTCGAGTGGACACAGGATTGGGTGAGGGAGGAAGGCATTGAACACTGAGGTGGGGACTTCTGACAGAAGGTGGGAATACCAGGAATTCTATGCCCTGGAAAGTGGTAGGCAGATGTGGTAGGAGAGGGAATGGGGTAAATGTTTGTTAGGTCAACATGTGTGGGATTGAGGGAGATAGCAAATTGGGATAGGGGTGGGACAGATAAGTTGTGGTGCGATAGGATAGAGGGGCTGAATGGCCATCTTGTGTAGTCTTGTAACCTTACATTCACACAGGCACCAGTTCGCACCTTCTGTGGCTGATCCAGAACCTTCCATGTCTGAGAGACGAAACGAAGAGGGGACAGATTAGTATAATCTTTCCATTACGGATCCACCCACCTTACAACCCTCCCCACCCCACACTGACACACACACACACACACACACACACACACACACACACACACACACACACACACACACACACACACTGACAGACAGACAGACACACACACACACACACACACACTGACAGACAGACAGACACACACACACACACTGACAGACACACACACACACACACACACTGACAGACAGACAGACACACACAGACACACACACACACACACACACATACACACACTGACATACAGACAGACACACACACAGACACACACACACTGACAGACAGACACACACACACACAGACACGCACACATTGACAGACAGACAGACAGACAGACACAGACACACACACACACACATATACAGATGCACAAATATAGACACACTGACCAATAAACACACTCACTAACACACACTTATACTGATACACACAGATACACATTCATTGACACACATACTAACAAACACATACATACAGACACTGACAGTCATACGCAAACACTGACACAGACAAGCACACAAACACATTGACAGACATAAACACATACTGATACACAGTCACACACATACATGGACAAACATAAACACACACTGACACACACACAAATATGCAAGCACTCACAGACATTGACAGAAACAAGGACACACACACATTAAGCAATCAAAGACATTGACACACACACTGACACCAACACATAGAAACACTCACACACATTGACACACATTCACTGATAAACAATCACACTGGCCTTGCAGATACCTACATACGCATTCACATGTCACAAACACACACTGACACCCAGATACACAGACACATATAAACACACATTGACACAGACAGACACTGACACACACAGACACAAATATTGTTAGAAACACATTGACACACACAAAGCACACATAGACATAAACACACTGACAGACAAATACACATGGCCACACTCACAGACACACACTGAAATAAACATACATACCACACAATGACACACACTCAAATAAACACTGAAATACACACTAATACATACACACACAAACATACATACAGACACAGATACAAATCCACTGACACACGTAAACAGAATAACACACACACACACACACACACACACACACACACACACACACACACACACACTGACACATGCACACACTGTCACACAAACACACACTGACATGTAGAGAGTTTGTACAGGTAGATCTAACAAGCAAATGGCATAATCAACAAAGTCAACATCCCAGTCGTCTCATGTTTGTGATCCCAGTCACCTGTCGAGTCCCACTGGTCCACACCGTCTCATCACACACCCATTAGGTGCAAAGCGAAGATCCCACCACACCATCCCATCACACATTTCCAGGTTGCATACAAAGAGAGGCTTCCTCTACACTGAGAACTGTTACAGTTTCAGCAGGAGGTGTGTGGTTGGTGGGGTTCCACCCAGAGTATTGGGCGCAGTTTGGGTCCAGGTATTGGCGTGG
>NW_026780897.1:17500-22000 GCF_030144855.1 Hypanus sabinus
ACACAGAGTGAAGCTCCCTCCACACCGTCCCATCACACACTCCCGGGGTCAGACCCGTCTCCCTCATCACTGCTTACGCTTTACAATTTTTACAGTTTTGGCGCCTTTTCTTTATTTTCTTTTCCTTCATATATACTGCATCGTTATTAATCACTTCGTTCTAGTACTCTCTATAAAGTGTAATCATTTAATCGCGTATGGTGTCCTGTCTGTTCTTTGGGGAGGCGGGGACATCACACAGCATCCACACCAGCTGATTACCCAGTTTGGCGGGGCCGAAGGCTGCTCCCCCCAGACTGAAGCGAGCTGAGCGAGCCGGAGGTGAGCCAGGGGGCTACATTGTGGGATGCTCGTCCGGAATTGAAATTCTGTGGTCACCCTCTTTAAATGACGCATGCTGCGGGGAGGGGAAGCTGGTGTGTCAGCGCGGCTGGGTATCTCTGCGTGTGTGTTGGGTGGGGTGACTGTTGGTGTCCCGGAGGGCATTGTTCGAGTTCAGACTAGCGTTGACGAAATGGTGGTGGGACCATGGGTTGCCCGTACTGTTAACCGGGCGGGGGGGGGGGGGGACTGGTGTGGGTTCCGCCCGGTTGTTGGAATAATGTCCGGCCCTAAAGGGGTGGAGGCGTGGGCGGAGCGGACCCCTCAGTTGCTGGGAGATTGGCAGTGCTTGGCTGAGGAAAAGCCACAGGGATTGGTTGAAAGTTTGAGTAGGCGGGCTGGTGACATTGTTAGAACTGTCTAGTACAATTACTTCGAAGTGACAGTTGCCAGTTATGTGAAAGTGTGGGAAAATGCGTGTGAGTCGACTGGAAGTCACATGCCGCAGCTGGGGGGGGGGGGGGGAACTTACCATACAGGAGATTGGTGGAAGTTTTCAGGGTACCTTCTTTGGCTAGGGGGGCAGATAAATTGCTTGAGGTGATCCGATGGGTGTCGGGAAATTTAGAGGAGGCCCAGTGGGGGAACGGCTTGGGGTCTCTGGGGGAGCACGTTCCCAGCAATGTACCAAGGAACTCCCGAAAGGAACAGACCCTATTCCTGAAGGCTTAGAGGGACCAAGCGCACAGGTGTTGTTACAGATGGATGGAAGTCAAGTTGAAGCCATCCTCGGCACCGGTGCTGTCCAGTTTGTTTTATAACCGGTACTGGAAGCATTTACCCTTGACGACATTGAGGGCACTGGAGATTCGGGGTACCAGTGCCGGTGATTATCCAGACGACAATCATTGGTCAGTGAAAATGGAGTTCTTGGAGGCCAGTGTGGGGGTGCCTGAGGTTCATGAATCGTTAATGCTGATGTGTCCGGACACTGTTGAGACGGGCAGCGTTTCGGTTCTGGAGGGGACCAATATCCTACTGGTGCGCTTGGGGGTCTGCCCGGAGGAGGCGGGTGAGCGCTGTTCGGAGGCATTGTCGATGCACCCAGAGTTTCGAGCTGCTTGTGTGGACGTGTGTAGCAGCATTGGGCCGATACCGAATTCAAACAAGAGCCAGTGGTGGGGGAAGTGCCTGAGGGTGAGACCCTCTTAGTGGACGCTGCGAAATACCACGAGGGAGGGGAGTTGACTGCTGAAGACACCTCGGCGACTGGCCCCTACAGCCGTAGAAGACGTAGGCAGCGTGTGTGTGGATTACATTGCGCTGAAGAGGCGCACTGTCAGTGACCAGAATACGGCCCTGAGGGGCGAAGGGGCGATGGCCTGTCTGAGTGGTGAGATGTGGTTTAAGGTGCTGGATCTGAGGAGTGGATGTTGCCAGATCCCGATGAGTGAGGCCGACAAGGAGAAGACGGCCGTTGTAGGTCCCCTAGGATTTTTCCGGCCACAGGGCATATCCGAAGCCCTTGCAACCTTCCCGCGGGGCATGTGGAAGACCATGGGGGATGTGGAGGTGCTTGGAGCTTTGGCGTGTGTGGATGATCTCCTGGTGTTTGGATCTGCCTCGGAGGAATAGGAAGCGACGGTGTTGCAGGTGCGGCTGAGAACTACAGAGTTAAAACTTTCTCTGGACATGTGGCGAAGGTCGCAGCTCGGGAGTGACTGTCTACGGGATCAAGTTTGAAGTGAAGACAGAGACACTGCAGAAAGTGATCGGGAACCAGTTGGAAGACTTGCAAGTTGGGGAAGACGAAGAAAGTTGTCTGACTGAGGGCAACAACAAACCGAGAGCCTGGAGAGGGGAGTTTGCGGAGGTGAAGCAATTGCGGACAGATTTCCGAACAGGGAACCTGGAGAGGACCATCAACAGTCTAAATGAAGTGGGAAACCTGAAAGTCGGTCTGGAAGAAGTCATTAGGAAGGAAAAGCTGGAGAAAAGTGCAGTGAATACTGACCAATCTTTAACTGCTGCTTTTCAGGTCGGGTTGGAAGAAGCTGGTGGAGTAACTGCGTCCCAGATTGAGAGGAACATGAAGCGTGAGTCAGAAATGCTGAGCCTGTGGCGAGAGTTGGAGGGGCCAGAGAAGTAGCTGATGTCTCGATTGCAGGAGGCTGAAGAGGCTGCAGGAGCAGTCCAGGAGAAGGTCAAACAGCAGCTACCGATTGCAGAAATGAGGAAGAATACGGATTCGATGGATGATGTGCTGGATGTGTGGTACATGCTGCCTTTTGCTGACTTCTTCTCGATTGAGGAAGAGACCCTTGGCCCTTCTCCCACTGAGTCAGGTGTAGTGGGGAGGGTTAGCTGCGTGCGGGGTGGGGCATGAGTGAGAGGTTGAGAGAGGAGTTGGTAGCGGGCCCGAGGTATTCCCAGTTGTGTCCGAGCCTGGGGGGTTTAGGTGAGGGGGTACGGAGGTCTCGGAGGGTTGGGAAACTCCCAGATAAGTTGACCTATGTAGCGCCTGAGGAACAGGGTGTGAGGTCTACCGTGTGGGGAGGAGATGTCACTATTTGTGCCTGGGTTACGGTGTGTTGGCAGGAAGGGTTGGCGAGTTATTTAGCAGTCATAAGAACATGACTAAATTTGGTGGGGAGAGAGTGTAAAGGGGATTTCTTCTTTTTCTTTGTTACTGCGTATGTTAATCAAAATGGCTTCTTTGTTTTGTTAAAAGTAGGAATGCTTCTTTGTTATGATAAGTGCTTTTCTCGCAGTTTGTTCGGATTAAAATTACTGATATCGTGAATTGTATTCATTTGTTAACCAATTGGGATTGATGTTATTCTCTTCTGGGTCTGTAAGCTAGTGTTGGCGGGCTTTTGGGGAGTCGGCGGGAGGGTGAGAGAGAGGACGCGATGCTGTAAACTGGTCGACGGAACGGACCCCGAGCGGGGCTCCGAGGCCGGGAGATTCTCCGAGGGGGGGGGGGGGATGAAGCTAGATGTGCTTGGTTGACCACTCGGAGGGTCCTGAGCTGCGAGTCGAGGAGTTCGGAGGGGATCGAATGGTGGCCAGAAGACTTCAGTAATTGAGCTCCAACGGCTGTGCACGAAGTGGTTTGGACTTTGATAAGTTTGGCGCCTTTTCTTTTCCTTCACATATCATTATTAACCATTTAGTTCTAGTACTCTCTATAAATTGTACTCATTTAATCGCATATGGTGTACTGTCTGTTTTTGGGCGAGGCGGGGACATCACACAGCATCCACACCAGCTGATTACCCAGTTTGGCGGGGCCGAAGGCTGCTCCCCCTAGACGAAACGAGCCGAGCGAGCCTGAGGCGACCCAGGGGGCTACTTTAGTCAAAGCACTGAGCTGCGATGCCATCAGAGAGGGAGGTATTGAACACTGAGTTGGGGGAAAGGGTGGGGATTTCTGACAGAATGTGGGAATACCAGGAATTCTGTGCCCTGGAAAGAGATAGGCAGATCACAGGAGAGGGAGCTCGGTAAATGTTTGTTAGGT
This sequence comes from Hypanus sabinus, assembly GCF_030144855.1. NCBI lineage: Eukaryota > Metazoa > Chordata > Chondrichthyes > Myliobatiformes > Dasyatidae > Hypanus > Hypanus sabinus. The sequence continues at coordinate 21,345 of NW_026780897.1, forward strand.
CAGGATGTGTAGGATTGAGGGAGATAGCGAATTGGGACAGGGGTGGGCCAGATAGGCTGAGGTCCGATAGGATAGAGGGGCTGAATGGCCATCTTGTGTAGTCTTGTGACCTTACACTCACACAGGCACCAGTACGCACCTTCTGTGGCTGATCCAGAACCTTCCATGTCTGAGAGAGGAAACGAAGAGGGAACAGATTAGTATAATCTTTCCATTACGGATCCACCCACCTTATAACCCTCCCCACCCCACACTGACACACACACACACACACACACACACACACACATACACACACACACACACACACACACACACACACACACTGACAGACAGAGACACACACACACACACACACACACACACATTGACCCACAGTCACAGTGGCTCACACACACAAACATGAACACACTAACACACACACTCGTGAACAGGCACACCAGACAGCCAGACACATATACACACAGACACACTGACACACTCACACCCACACTGGCATATGCACAAACACAGACACACCAACACACACTCACACTCAGCAACACACACACAGGCAAGCACTCACATTCACACAGGTGGACACACACACACAGACATACTCACTGATATACTGGCACACACACACACTGACTCATGCACAAGCACACAGACAAACG
>NW_026780898.1:0-21989 GCF_030144855.1 Hypanus sabinus
TTCCATTTTTATGTACTACGATCAGATTTTCTTTTTCTTCAGCTTTATTGATTGTCTACATATTAATCTGTTGATGTTTTGTAACATTTTACAGCTGTAGAAGATCATGTACCAATGAAAAGATTCTAAAAATGAAAATGATTTATTCAGGTGGGAGCTCTTAGTACGTTTCACAGATTTGGTTATTGTTTTAATTCGATCTTATTTTTAACTACTTTTATTACGTTTACCGCGATCTCGTACTCAGATAGGATCTATGGGCATTTAGAGTATCATGGTCTGATCAGGGACAGTCAGCATGGCTTTGTGAAGGGCAGATCGTGTCGAACAAGCCTGATAGAGTTCTTTGAGGAGGTGACCAGGCATAAAGATGAGGATAGTGCAATGGATGTGATCTATTTGGATTTTAATAAGGAATTTGACAAGGTTCCACTCGTGAGGCTTATTCAGAAAGTCAGAAGGCCATGGGATCCAGGGAAGTTTGGCCAGGTGGATTCAGTGGTGTCCCGCAAGGATCTGTACTGGGACCTCTACTTTTTGTGATTTTTATTAACGACCTGGATGTGGGGGTAGAAGGGTGGGCTGGCAATTTGCAGACGGCACAAATGTTGGTGTTGTTGTAGATAGTGTAGAGGATTGTCGAAGATTGCAGAGAGACATTGATAGGATGCAGAAGTGGGCTGAGAAGTGGCAGATGGAGTTCAACCCGGGAAAGTGTGAGGTGGTACACTTTGGAAGAACAAACTCCAAGGCAGAGTAAAAAAAAAATGGCAAGATACTTGGTAGTTTGGAGGAGCAGAGGGATCTGGGTGTACATGTCCACAGATCACTGAAAGTTGCCTCACAGGTAGATAGAGTAGTTAAGAAAGCTTATGGGGTGTTAGCTTTCATAAGTCCAGGGATAGAGTTTAGATGACGCGGTGTAATGATGCAGCTGTCTTAAACTCTGGTTAGGCTACACTTGGAGTACTGTTTCGAGTTCTGATTGCCTCGCTATAGGAAGGATGTGGAAGCATTGGAAAGGGGACTTAACAAGATGCTGCCTTGTTTGGTGTATGGATTAACAAGATGCTGCCTTGTTTGGTGTATGGATTATGATCAGAGATGAAGGGAGCTAGGACTTTATTCTTTGGAGAGAAGGCGGATGAGCGGAGACATGACAGAGGTGTAGAAGATATTACGAGGAAGAGACAGAGTGGACAGCCAGCGCCTCTTCCCCAGGGCACCACTGCTCAGTACAAGAGAATATGGCTTTAAGGTAAGGGGAGGGAAGTTCAAGGGGGATATTAGAGGCATGTTTTTCACTCAGTGTGTGTTTGGTGCGTGAAGTGCACTGCCTGAGTCAGTGGTGGAGGCAGATACACTAGTGAAGTTTAAGAGAATACTAGACAGGTATATGGAGGAATTTAAGGTGGGGGGTGGTTATATGGGAGGCAGGGTTTGAGGGTCGGCACAACACTGTGGGCCGAAGGGTCTGTAATGTGCTGTACTATTCTATGTTTTATGTTCTAGTAACCTACCAACCGTTGGGAGAACGACGCGGTCGCCGGGGAACGTACATGCTCCTTGCAATCAGCGGTCGGAGTTGAACCCGTGTTGGTTGTGTAGTAAAGAAGCTGTGAAAACCACCGATTCTCACAGGTTATTTCAAATGAGGAAGGCAATTATTATCGCCCGTTTCAAGTCCTTAGATTGTCACAGTCACCCTAACCGACCATGCCAAAGTGTATTCTAACGGCAGATGATGCTTTTAATCCAAATCTCTTTCTTTTCTTTTGTAATTTATTTTTTTATTGAAGTTCATCATCAAACATGTCCATAAGATGTATTTCAGACATTGTACATTTATATCATATAATCATATATATCACAAATCTCCACATTGTATTATCTGAGGTATACACTTATGGAAAAGAGTGGAAAGAAAAAACTAGAAAAATGAAAACAAAACTTCATACAAGTATGGAATAATCTTTTTTTTTACAATATGTTCATTAATGTGTGAGAATATAATCAGTCATATGAGGCATTATGTAGTTAAACCATTTTTCCCAGTATGAATCAAATTGTTCCAGCTTATAATTAACAGGTGCTGTTATCTTCTTCATTTTGGAAATGTCCATTGTAATTTCCATCCATGTATTTAAAGTTAGGCTCTCCTGTGCTAACCATTTCCTAGTAAAAGTCTTTTTACCAGCCACCTAAAGGATATTCATTAAGTATTTATCTCTTTTCAAACATTCTTGAGGTATATACCCAAAATATATGGTCTTACTCTCTAAGGGTATTAAAGATGTCTTGTAGGGCATTGTGTATTCCCCTCCAATAGTCTTTGATATCAGGGCTGTCCCAAAAAATATGATAATGATTTGCATTTTGATTTCCACAATTTCTCCAGCAAACAGGGAGGTTACAATCATAATGGGAGTTCTGAGAATGTGTAATAACATATCTTAATTAAATAAGATATCAAGTTTTTCCATCCGAACTCCCTCCATTTCTGTGAACTGATACACCTCCATTGATATCTCCATATTATTGTCCATTCTTCCTCAGATATAATTATCCCTCCTCCCTTCTCCCATTTTGTTTTAATGTTTAATGTTTTAATGTTTTAATGTTTAATGTTTTAAAGTCGAATGTGTGTTAACATTTGACAAATCCTTATACATACATGAAATGATTCTACTCCCGTTATCTGAATTATACCCCGCGATGTGCGGCCCTCAGAATGCCCCTATTGCCCCTTCGCTATCTTCTTTTCAAAAATCCCTCCAGCTGAGCAGAGTTCACCATCTCCTCTCTGTCTGTGGCATGTATAAATATACACATTTTTTCCCAGTAAGTATTTTGTGCTCGAGATAGCGTGAAGCGTATCACTGATGGTCAGTGGGGAAATTATCCGTCTTGATTCAGTCCATCTCACTGCACAGATCAAATCCAGCTGCCTTTTCCAGCATCTATCTTTATTCATTCCTGATCTCGGTGTCTAACTTTGTTCATTCCCGATTTATTAGGAGGATGAGTTGTGCCAGGTGTAGGCAGCGGTTTGCGAATGCAAGGCGGGGGTGGGGTGAGACATCGGGATGGGGTATTGCTTTAGAATTGTCTACGTGTCGGAGGATACGTGGCGCGGGGAGGTTTTGTAGTCCGCGGGGTGTTGCTGAGGGTCAGAGGGTATTTGGTTCGCTGGTTTGCTGGCCGTACTGGAGCTTGCAATTGAGACTTGTTTTATGTGGTTGTGTTTGGGATTATAGATAGGGTTAAAGCGTCAGTACGTGGGCAGCGGCGGAATTATCCGTTTTGTCTTTGTCGACCTGTTCAGTGGAAATTCAGTGTCATCGCACCACTCCACACTGGAATGCTCCACACCTTCATTCACGTGTTTGATTAATCGTTTGTCTTTCTGGGAATGTCTGTTTCTGCATATCGTATCTGTGTGGGTGAAGTTTTCCTGAACCTCAACGCTCTGGCACAAGACCAGTCCGCTAATTGCTCACCTGGGCTAAAGTCCTCATTCCCGACAGTGTTTGCAGAACTTAAAAGACAGCCGACACCCGCCGACAGTGTGGTTAAGAACGGATCCTTCTCTTTATCAGTCGATGCGTTGAGTTCAAAGGTCAGAAAGTAATGTTGCACCTTCAGAAAAATTGAGTTTGGCCGCAACTGGAGAAAATTCGGTCCCCTTGTGCTGACGATTTTCTGAATGGAGTGAAGATATTTTAAACAAAATACTGAGGTGCAAGCGGACTTTGGAGACCTTTTGCGGGATTCCCAAAAGGTCAATTTGCAGGCGGATGAAGGCAAATGTGATGTTAGCATTCATGACAAGATGTCCAGGATATGAAAGCAAGGATGTAAAGTTGAAAACTTATAACATTTTTAAAAACTTTCTTGGTATTTGTCATTATTAATCATTGATCTTATGAAGTGTGTGAGGGCTGGCATTTGTTGTCATAGGCTTGTGGAGGGCGAGAATTAAATTGAATTGACTTTATTACCCTGATCCTTCACATACTGTGGTGTAAAAATCTTCACGTTACGTTTCCGTCTAAATGTGCAATGTGCAATTTGTAGTAATTTATAATAAATAGTATGCACCATGAGATTGGGACGGGTTATTGTTTTAGAATTGTGTATGTCTCGAAATGCCCACATCTTTCTGCAAACTGCTTCAACGGTGCCTGATTTTCTTGGAATCGACGTTCATCGTTGACCTATCTGTTCTGCGTGGGTGCAGATCCTGGCATCGGTTGTGTTCCGCATTTCCAGCCTATCTTTAAACTTCTCATTCCTTGTTGTCCCATTTCTTTCGTGCTAAATAGTTTTAATCATTCAGGCGGAGGACACTACTGAATAGAAATGGGTCATTTGGCTCAGCTAGTCCGTGACGAAGAACCATGGCTCGGAATTATGCCGGGGTTAACGTTTTAATCAACCCTCTTGTGCCTGTCGATCTCATGAATGGAAATTCAGTGTAACTGCAGCCTGGCCCACGCTCCGGTCAACCCGTTTCAAACGAATGTGTTTTTCTTGGAAATTATGTTGATAATTAACTTTTCCTTGAGGTGTGTGACTCAGCCCAAAGACCACACTCCCTCTCTGAGGTGTGGGGCCCGAAACTGTTCACAATACTCCAAGGGCGGCCTGACTAATGTCTCATGAAGGTTTAGCGTTACCTCCGGGCTCTGACCTTCTGTTCCACTTGAAATCAATGCCAACATTTCATTTGCCTGCTTCACCACAGACTCAGCCCGTGAATTAACCCTCTGCGAGTCTGGCACGAGGACTCCGAAGACGTTTTGTACCTGTGATGTTTGAATTCTCTTCCCATTCAGACAATAATCTGCTCTACTCCGCCTTTTACCAAGATGCATTACCATAAATTTCCCAACACTATTCCATCTGCCACTTTTTTTGCCCATTCTACCAATTTCTCCCGCTGCAACGGTATTATTTCGCAAACTTTGCCACAAAGCCGTCAATCCCCCATCTAAATCATCGACAAGCAACATAAAGAGTAGCGGTGTCAATGCTGACCCCTGAGGAACACCACTAGACACCGGCAGCCAAACACAAAAAGCCCCCTTTCTACCCACTCGCTGCCTATCAGCCAATCCTCTATCCATCCAGCACATTTGCTGTTACACCATGGACTTTATTCTTGTTAAGCAGCCTCATCTGAGGCAGCTTCTCGCATGTTTTATTAAACTGAAATAAATGACATCCTCCGGCTCTCCTTTGCCCATCCTTGTTATTTCCTCGAGGAATTCTAACAGGTTTCCATATTCAGAAAGCAGGCTGACTTTGTCTTCATTGATCTTTCGTGTACAGGTACCCCGAAACGTCGTCCTCGATAATGAACTCCAACACGTCCCCAACCACTGAGGATAGGCTAACTGGGCGATAATTTCCTCTCTTTTCTCTTTCCCCCCTTCTTGAAGTGTGGACTGAGATTTGCAAACTTCCACTTCCACTGGACCATGACGGTATCAAGTAATTCTTGAATGGTCACGAACAATGTATCAGTTATCGCGTCATTGCAACCACTCCCCGGACTCTGGGATGCAGTCCGACCGGTCCAAGTGACTTATCCGCCGGAAGACCTTTCGGTTTGCGTCACAGGTTCTCCTTCGTAATAGCAATGGCACTTCCTGCCCTGGTCCCTGATACTGACCGACCACTGGCAGCTGGAGGCCTCCCCAGTGAAGACTGACACAAAGTGCCTATGCAGTTCATCTGCCATTTCTTTGCACCCCATTACTGCTTCACCAGCATCATTTTCCAATGATAATACGTCAACCCTCACCCCTCTTTTACTCCTTATATATCTGAAAAAAACCTGATATCTTGCTTTATGTAATTGTCTAGTCCGCCCTCGTATTTCATCTTTTCCTTTCATGTAGTTTTTTTCAGTTGCCTTTTGTTGGATTTTAAATGCTTCCCAATCATCCAGCTTCCCACTCACGTTTGCCACCTTGCATGCCCTTTCCCTGGCTTGTATCCAGTCGTTAGCATCCCCCTGTCAGCCACGGTTGCCTACCCCTGCCCCTTGAGAACTGCTGCTTCTGTGGGACATCTCGATCCTGCGCCTCGTGAACTATTTCCAGAAACTTCTGCCATCCCTGTTCCGCCGTCATCCCGGCCACTCTTCCCCTCTCATCCAGCTGGGCAAGCGCCTCTCTCATGCCTCTGTAATTCCCTCTATTCCATTGCGATGCCGATACATGTGAGTTATGCCTCTCCCTCTCAGTGTGAATTCCATCATATTATGACCACTGCCCCCTCAGGGTGTCTTTGCATTAAGCTGACTAATCAAATCTGGGTCACTACACAATCTGAGATAGCCTTTCCCTGAGCAGGCACAGGAACAAGCTACTCTCAAAAGCCACCACGTAGGCATTCAGCAAACTCCCCCTCTTCCGTTCCGACACCAACTGGATTTTCCCAGTCGCCTTCCAGGTTGCAGTCACCCATTACAACTGTGTCATTTCCCACATTACATGTCCTTTCCAGCACCACTTACAGTCTCAATCCCATATCCAGGCTACTATTTGAAGGCCTATATATATGATCCCATAATGGTTTTTCAGCTTTGCAATTTCATATCTCCGCCCACAAAGAGACAGCTTTCTCTGATCTTATATCGCCACTTTTCAAAGATATAATTCCACCTTTTACCAACAGAATCACATCACTGCCTGTGCTGTCCCGCTTGTACTTTCGATACAAAAGTCTATCCCTTGATGTTAAGCTCCCAACTATGGCCTTTTTTTTCGGCCACGGCTCCGTGATGCCCACAATGTCACATCGAGCAATATTAATTGAGCCACGAGTTCGTGCTCCTGAATGGGATTGCGGCGCGCGTTTAAATACAGCACCTTCAGTCCTGCATTCTCCGCCCGTTTGAGTTTTGTCTCTGTGGTCAAATTGAACAGTTTGCTCGATCTGTATTTGTGCCCGACCATCGGCTTGTCCTTCCTGACATTCACGTGACACCCGTCATCCACTTGCTGACACATCCTCAGCTCTGTTATACTGGTTCCCGTCGCCCTGCCATACTAGTTTAAACCACTCCGAGCAGCTCCAGAAACATCTGCCCGCAGGAATATTCGTCCCCCTCTGATTCAAGTGCAACCGGTCACTTTTGTACAGAACCCCCTGCCCCAGAAGAGGTGGCGACCTCATTCTGATTCAAGTGTAACCCGTCACTTTTGTACAGAACCCCCTGCCCCAGAAGAGGTGGCGACCTCATTCTGATTCAAGTGTAACCCGTCACTTTTGTACAGAATCCCCTGCCCCAGAAGAGGTGGCGACCTCATTGTGATTCAAGTGTAACCCGTCACTTTTGTACAGAACCCCCTGCCCCAGAAGAGGTGGCGACCTCATTCTGATTCAAGTGTAACCAGTCACTTTTGTACAGAACCCCCTGCCCCAGAAGAGGTGGCGACCTCATTCTGATTCACGTGTAACCCGTCACTTTTGTACAGAACCCCCTGCCCCAGAAGAGGTGGCGACCTCATTCTGATTCAAGTGTAACCCGTCACTTTTGTACAGAACCCCCTGCCCCAGAAGAGGTGGCGACCTCATTCTGATTCAAGTGTAACCCGTCACTTTTGTACAGAACCCCTTGCCCCAGAAGAGGTGGCGACCTCATTCAAGTGTAACCCGTCACTTTTGTACAGAACCCCCTACCCCAGAAGAGGTGGCGACCTCATTCTGATTCAAGTGTAACCCGTCACTTTTGTACAGAACCCCCTGCCCCAGAAGAGGTGGCGACCTCATTCTGATTCAAGTGTAACCCGTCACTTTTGTACAGAACCCCCTGCCCCAGAAGAGGTGGCGACCTCATTCTGATTCAAATGTAACCCGTCACTTTTGTACAGAACCCCCTGCCCCAGAAGAGGTGGCGACCTCATTCTGATTCAAGTGTAACCCGTCACTTTTGTACAGAACCCCCTGCCCCAGAAGAGGTGGCGACCTCATTCTGATTCAAATGTAACCCGTCACTTTTGTACAGAACCCCCTGCCCCAGAAGAGGTGGCGACCTCATTCTGATTCAAGTGTAACCCGTCACTTTTGTACAGAACCCCCTGCCCCAGAGGAGGTGGCGACCTCATTCTGATTCAAGTGTAACCCGTCACTTTTGTACAGAACCCCCTGCCCCAGAAGAGGGGGCGACCTCATTCTGATTCAAGTGTAACCCGTCACTTTTGTACAGAACCCCCTGCCCCAGAAGAGGTGGCGACCTCATTTTGATTCAAGTGTAACCCGTCACTTTTGTACAGAACCCCCTGCCCCAGAAGAGGTGGCGACCTCATTCTGATTCAAGTGTAACCCGTCACTTTTGTACAGAACCCCCTGCCCCAGAAGAGGTGGCGACCTCATTTTGATTCAAGTGTAACCCGTCACTTTTGTACAGAACCCCCTGCCCCAGAAGAGGTGGCGACCTCATTTTGATTCAAGTGTAACCCGTCACTTTTGTACAGAACCCCCTGCCCCAGAAGAGGTGGCGACCTCATTCTGATTCAAGGGTAACCCGTCACTTTTGTACAGAACCCCCTGCCCCAGAGGAGGTGGCGACCTCATTCTGATTCAAGTGTAACCCGTCACTTTTGTACAGAACCCCCTGCCCCAGAAGAGGTGGCGACCTCATTCTGATTCAAGTGTAACCCGTCACTTTTGTACAGAACCCCCTGCCCCAGAAGAGGTGGCGACCTCATTCTGATTCAAGTGTAACCCGTCATTTTTGTACAGAACCCCCCTGCCCCAGAAGAGGTGGCGACCCCATTTTGATTCAAGTGTAACCCGTCACTTTTGTACAGAACCCCCTGCCCCAGAAGAGGTGGCGACCCCATTTTGATTCAATTGTAACCCGTCAGATTTGTACAGAACCCCCTGCCCCAGAAGAGGTGGCGACCTCATTCTGATTCAAGTGTAACCCGTCACTTTGGTACAGAACCCCCTGCCCCAGAAGAGGTGGCGACCTCATTCTGATTCAAGTGTAACCCGTCACTTTTGTACAGGAACCCCTGCCCCAGAAGAGGTGGCGACCTCATTCTGATTCAAGTGTAACCCGTCACTTTTGTACAGAACCCCCTGCCCCAGAAGAGGTGGCGACTTCATTTTGATTCAAGTGTAACCCGTCACTTTTGTACAGAACCCCCTGCCCCAGAAGAGGTGACGACCTCATTTTGATTCAAGTGTAACCCGTCACTTTTGTACAGAATCCCCTGCCCCAGCAGAGGAGGCGACCTCATTCTGATTCAAGTGTAACCCGTCACTTTTGTACAGGAACCCCTGCCCCAGAAGAGGTGGCGACCTCATTCTGATTCAAGTGTAACCCGTCACTTTTGTACAGAACCCCCTGCCCCAGAAGAGGTGGCGACTTCATTTTGATTCAAGTGTAACCCGTCACTTTTGTACAGAACCCCCTGCCCCAGAAGAGGTGACGACCTCATTTTGATTCAAGTGTAACCCGTCACTTTTGTACAGAATCCCCTGCCCCAGCAGAGGAGGCGACCTCATTCTGATTCAAGTGTAACCCGTCACTTTTGTACAGAACCCCCTGCCCCAGAAGAGGTGGCGACCTCATTCTGATTCAAGTGTAACCCGTCACTTTTGTACAGAACCCCCTGCCCCAGAAGAGGTGGCGACCTCATTTTGATTCAAGTGTAACCCGTCACTTTTGTACAGAACCCCTTGCCCCAGAAGAGGTGGCGACCTCATACAAGTGTAACCCGTCACTTTTGTACAGAACCCCCTACCCCAGAAGAGGTGGCGACCTCATTCTGATTCAAGTGTAACCCGTCACTTTTTTACAGAACCCCCTGCCCCAGAAGAGGTGGCGACCTCATTCTGATTCAAGTGTAACCCGTCACTTTTGTACAGAACCCCCTGCCCCAGAAGAGGTGGCGACCTGATTCTGATTCAAGTGTAACCCGTCACTTTTGTACAGAATCCCCTGCCCCAGAAGAGGTGGCGACCTCATTCTGATTCAAGTGTAACCCGTCACTTTTGTACAGAACCCCCTGCCCCAGAAGAGGTGGCGACCTCATTCTGATTCAAGTGTAACCCGTCACTTTTGTACAGAACCCCCTGCCCCAGAAGAGGTGGCGACCTCATTCTGATTCAAGTGTAACCCGTCACTTTTGTACAGAATCCCCTGCCCCAGAAGAGGTGGCGACCTCATTGTGATTCAAGTGTAACCCGTCACTTTTGTACAGAACCCCCTGCCCCAGAAGAGGTGGCGACCTCATTCTGATTCAAGTGTAACCAGTCACTTTTGTACAGAACCCCCTGCCCCAGAAGAGGTGGCGACCTCATTCTGATTCACGTGTAACCCGTCACTTTTGTACAGAACCCCCTGCCCCAGAAGAGGTGGCGACCTCATTCTGATTCAAGTGTAACCCGTCACTTTTGTACAGAACCCCCTGCCCCAGAAGAGGTGGCGACCTCATTCTGATTCAAGTGTAACCCGTCACTTTTGTACAGAACCCCTTGCCCCAGAAGAGGTGGCGACCTCATTCAAGTGTAACCCGTCACTTTTGTACAGAACCCCCTACCCCAGAAGAGGTGGCGACCTCATTCTGATTCAAGTGTAACCCGTCACTTTTGTACAGAACCCCCTGCCCCAGAAGAGGTGGCGACCTCATTCTGATTCAAGTGTAACCCGTCACTTTTGTACAGAACCCCCTGCCCCAGAAGAGGTGGCGACCTCATTCTGATTCAAATGTAACCCGTCACTTTTGTACAGAACCCCCTGCCCCAGAAGAGGTGGCGACCTCATTCTGATTCAAGTGTAACCCGTCACTTTTGTACAGAACCCCCTGCCCCAGAGGAGGTGGCGACCTCATTCTGATTCAAGTGTAACCCGTCACTTTTGTACAGAACCCCCTGCCCCAGAAGAGGGGGCGACCTCATTCTGATTCAAGTGTAACCCGTCACTTTTGTACAGAACCCCCTGCCCCAGAAGAGGTGGCGACCTCATTTTGATTCAAGTGTAACCCGTCACTTTTGTACAGAACCCCCTGCCCCAGAAGAGGTGGCGACCTCATTCTGATTCAAGTGTAACCCGTCACTTTTGTACAGAACCCCCTGCCCCAGAAGAGGTGGCGACCTCATTTTGATTCAAGTGTAACCCGTCACTTTTGTACAGAACCCCCTGCCCCAGAAGAGGTGGCGACCTCATTTTGATTCAAGTGTAACCCGTCACTTTTGTACAGAACCCCCTGCCCCAGAAGAGGTGGCGACCTCATTCTGATTCAAGGGTAACCCGTCACTTTTGTACAGAACCCCCTGCCCCAGAGGAGGTGGCGACCTCATTCTGATTCAAGTGTAACCCGTCACTTTTGTACAGAACCCCCTGCCCCAGAAGAGGTGGCGACCTCATTCTGATTCAAGTGTAACCCGTCACTTTTGTACAGAACCCCCTGCCCCAGAAGAGGTGGCGACCTCATTCTGATTCAAGTGTAACCCGTCACTTTTGTACAGAACCCCCCTGCCCCAGAAGAGGTGGCGACCCCATTTTGATTCAAGTGTAACCCGTCACTTTTGTACAGAACCCCCTGCCCCAGAAGAGGTGGCGACCCCATTTTGATTCAATTGTAACCCGTCAGATTTGTACAGAACCCCCTGCCCCAGAAGAGGTGGCGACCTCATTCTGATTCAAGTGTAACCCGTCACTTTTGTACAGAACCCCCTGCCCCAGAAGAGGTGGCGACCTCATTCTGATTCAAGGGTAACCCGTCACTTTTGTACAGAACCCCCTGCCCCAGAAGAGGTGACGACCTCATTCTGATTCAAGTGTAACCCGTCACTTTTGTACAGAACCCCCTGCCCCAGAAGAGGTGGCGACCTCATTCTGATTCAAGGGTAACCCGTCACTTTTGTACAGAACCCCCTGCCCCAGAAGAGGTGGCGACCTCATTTTGATTCAAGTGTAACCCGTCACTTTTGTACAGAACCCCCTGCCCCAGAAGAGGTGGCGACCTCATTTTGATTCAAGTGTAACCCGTCACTTTTGTACAGAACCCCCTGCCCGCGTGGCATAGGCAGCAATCCCGAGGTTACTACCCTTGAGGTCCTACTCTGCTCCTCCCTCTTCCCAGCCCCTGGTATATCAGTTTAATTTATTCCCAGCAGCTTTATCAAACCTGCCCTGAAGGATATTGGTCCCCTCTTGTAGTGCGACCCGTCCGGTTTGTATTGGTGTCCCCTGCCCTCACCGCCGCATGGCCCCGGCAGCTTTCCGGAGGTGTGACCTGTACACAAAGACAGGGTTTCACTTGACTCCCCGGGGGACCAATATCCCGGCGGGGAGATTTGCTTAGGCTACTGGGGAGACTTTAAACTGGAATGCTTGGGGGTGGGAATCAAATTGAAGATAGTAGAAGAGAGCTGGTTGGTTCACAAATAGAGAAAGCTAGTAGAGAGTGTGTGAGGGAGGATCGGCAGGTGACAGAGTAGAGGAGCACTCGGACCGAAGATTTAGGGGAGAAGGATGAAAAAGATAATAAATTTGTTTGCACCGTTAGGGATAAGCAGAGAGTAAGAGGTGGAGAATGACTTAAATGCATCTATTTTAATGCTGGGAGCAGTGTAAGAAATGTGGGTGAGCGTAGAACATGGATTGATACCTGGAAATATGACGTTGTAGCTGCTATTGAAACATGTTTGCTGGAAGGGTGTGAATTGCTGTGATCTGTCTGAGGGTATTTGGTGGGGACGTTCAGTCCAACCGACTGCCGGTACTGGATCTTGCAGTTGAGAATTGTTTTGTGTGATTGTGTTTGTATTATCGATAGGGTTAAAGTGTCAGTACGTGAGCGGCGGCGGAATTATCCGTTTGGTCTTTGTCGACCTGTTCAGTGGAAATTCAGCGCCATCGCACCAATCCACCAGTGGAAAGCGGCCAGTGCGTGAGTGGGCCAGTGAAGGAGTGGAGATCTGAGGCTTTGACTCGAGAGGCTTCGGCGAGCAGAGGCTGAGGACGAGCTTCACTGCAAATGAGGTAAGGCCGGGTAAGTTCCTTTCAAAGGGGAAAGATTCAAAAGTTGTGGCAAGTATTGGGTAGGTCATGGCAGCTGAGATCGGCCCCGTGGTTTGTTCCTCCTGCAGCATGTGGAAAATCAGGGATACTTCCAGTGTGCCTTCGGGCAGACCGCATTGAGCGTCTGGAGCTGCGATTGGATTCATACTGGAGCATCCGCGATGCTCAGAAAGTCGTGAATAGCACGTTCAGTGAGTTGGCCACACCGCAGGTAAAGGCTACATAGGCAGAAAGGGAAGGGGTGGCCACGAGACAGCGTAGCAGGAGACAGGTAGTGAAGGAGTCCCCTGAGGTCATCTCCTTCCTAAACAGATATACTGTTTTGGATACTGTTGGGGGAGATGTCTCATCAGGGGAAGGCAGCGGCAGCCGAGTTCATTGCACCATGGGTGGCTCTCCGGCACAGGAGGGAAGGAAAAGGAGTGAGAGAGCTATAGTGAAAGGGGATTCGACTGTAAAGGGAATAGACAGGCATTTCTGCAGCCGCAAACGAGACTCCAGGATGGTATGTTGCCTCCCTGGTGCAAGGATCAAGGATGTCTCTGAGCGGCTGCAGGACATTCTGGAATGGGAGGGTGAACAGCCAGTGGTCGTGCTGCACATAGGGACCAACGATATAAGTACAAAACGGGATGAGGTCCTACAAGGTGAATTTAGGGAGTTAGGAGATAAACTAAAAAGTAGGACCAGAAAGGTAATAATATCTGGATTACTACCAGTGCCATGTGCTAGAAATAGGAGGATATTTCAGATGAATACATGGCTTGAAAATGGTGCAAGGGGGAGGGATTCAAATTTCTGGGGCATTGGAACCAGTTCTGGGAGAGGTGGGATCGGTATAAACGGGATTGTTTGCACCTGGGCAGGACTGGAACCAGTGTCCTAGGGGGAGCGTTTGCTACTGCTGTTCAGGAGGATGTTCAAGGGCTAAGAGTGTTGTAAGAACAAGCCTAAACGCTTTGTGTGTCAATGCGAGAAGCATTCGTAACAAAGTGGATGAATTGAATGTGCAGATAGTTATTAATGAATATGATATAGTTGGGATCACAGAGACATGACTCCAGGGTGAACAAGGTTGGAAGCTCAACATCCAGGGATATTCAATATTCAGGAGGCATAGACAGGAAAGAAAAGGAGTTGGGGTAGAATTTCTGGTTAGAGAGGAGATTAACTCAATAGAAAGGAAGGACGTTAGCCTGGAGTTTGTGAAATCGATATGGATAGAGCTGCATAACACTAAGGGGCAGAAAACGCTGGTGGGAGTTGTGTACAGTCCACCTAACAGTAGTAGTGAGGTTGGGGATGGCATTCAACAGGAAATTAGAAATGCGTGCAATAAAAGAAACGTTAGTTATAATGGGTGACTTCAATCTACATATAGATTGGGTGAACCAAATTGGTAAGAGTGCTGAGGAAGAGGATTTCTTGCAATGTAGGCGGAATGGCTTTCTGAACCAACATGTCGAGGAACCAATTAGAGAGCAGGCCATTCTAGATTGGGTATTGAGCAATTGGGAAGGGTTAGTTAGCAATCTTGCGAAGCCCCTTGGGTAAGAGTGATCATAATATGGTGGGATTCTTCATTCAGATGGAGAGTTACATAGTTACTTCAGATACAAAGGTTCTGAACTTAAAGAAGGGTAACTTTGAAGGTATGAGACGTGAATAAGCTAAGATAGACTAGCAAGTGATACTTAAAAGGTTGACGGTGGATATGCAATGGCAAGCATTTAAAGATCGCATGGATGAACTACAACACTTGTTCATCCCAGTTTGGCAAAAGAATAAACCAGGGAAAGTTGTGCCTCCGTGGCTGACAAGGGAAATTAGGGATAGTATCAAGTCCAAAGAAGAAAATTATAAAGTAGCAAAAAAAAAGCGGCACACTTGAGGACTGGGCGAAATTCAGAGACCAGCAGAGGAGGACAAAGGGCTTAATTAGGAAATGGAAAAAATATTCTGAGAGAAAGCTGGCAGGGAACAAACGGACTGTAAAGACTTTTATAGATATGTGAAAAGAAAAAGATTGGTCAAGACAAATGTAGGTCGCTTACAGTCAGAAACAGGTGAATTGATCATAGGGAAATAAGACATGGCAGACCAATTGAATAACTACTTTGGTTCTGTCTTCACTAAGGAGGACATAAATAATCTTCCGGAAATAGTAAGGGACCGAGGGTCCAGTGAGATGGAGGAACTGAGGGAAATGCATGTTAGTAGGGAAGTGGTGTTAAGTAAATTGAAGGGATTAAAGGCAGATAAATCCCTAGGGCGAGATGGTCTGCACCCCAGCGTGCTTAAGGAAGTAGCCCAAGAAATAGTGGATGCATTATTGATAATTTTTCAAAACTCCTTAGATTCTGGATTAGCTCTTGAGGATTGGATGGTGGCTAATGTAACCCAACTTTTTAAAAAAGGAGGGAGAGAGAATCCGGGGAATTATAGACCGGTTAGTCTGATATCGGTGGTGGGGAAAATGCTAGAGTCGGTTATCAAAGATGTGATAACAGCACATTTGGAAAGAGGTGAAATCATCGGACAAGGTCAGCATGGATTTGTGAAAGGAAAATCATGCCTGACGAATCTTATAGAATTTTTTGAAGATGTAACTAGTAGAGTGGATAGGGGAGAGCCAGTGGATGTGGTATATTTAGATTTTCAAAAGGCTTTTGACAAGGTCCCACACAGGAGATTAGTGTGTAAACTTAAAGCACACGGTATTGGGGGTATGGTATTGATGTGGATAGAGAATTGGTTGGCAGACAGGAAGCAAAGAGTGGGAGTAAACGGGACCTTTTCAGAATGGCAGGCAGTAACTAGTGGGGTACCGCAAGATTCAGTGCTGGGACCCCAGTTGTTTACAATATATATTAATGATTTAGACGAGGGAATTAAATGCAGCATCTCGAGGTTTGCGGATGACACGAAGCTGGGCGGAGGTGTTAGCTGTGAGGAGGATGCTAAGAGGATGCAGGGTGACTAGGATAGGTTAGGTGAATGGGTAAATTCATGGCAGATGCAATTTAATGTGGATAAATGTGAGAAGTCCAGAACGAGGGGTCACTGTTTAAGGATAAAGGGGAAACCTTTTAGGACCGAGATGAGGAGAAACTTCTTCACACAGAGAGTGGTGAATCTGTGGAATTCTCTGCCACAGGAAACAGTTAAGGCCTGTTCATTGGCTATGTTTAAGAGAAAGTTAGATATGGTCCTTGTGGCTGAAGGGATCACGGCAATGGTACCGGAGCACTGGAGTGAGGTGAATGTTGTCCCCTTGTTCAAAAACGTTAATGGCTTATTCAGAAAGTCAAAAGGGATGGGATCCAGGGAAGTTTGTCCAGGTGGATTCAGAATTGACTTACTGCAGAAGGCAGAGGTTCGTGTGGAGGGAGTACATTCGGATTGGAGGGTTGTGACTAGTGGTGTCCCACAAGGAACTGTTCTGGTACCTCTACTTTTTGTGATTTTTATTAACGATCTGAATGTCGGGGTAGAAGGGTGGTTTGGCATGTTTGCAGATGACGCAAAGGTTGGTGGTGTTGTAGATAGTGTAGAGGATTGTCGAAGATTCCGGAGAGACATTGATAGGATGCAGAAGTGGGTAGAGAAGTGGCAGATTGAGTTCAACCCGGAGAAGGGTGAGGTGGTACACTTTGGAAGGACAAACTCCAAAGCAGAGTACAAAGTAAATGGCAGGATAGTTGGTAGTGTGGAGGATCAGAGGGATCTGGTGGTACATGTCCACAGATCCCTGAAAGTTGCCTCACAGGTAGATAGGGTAGTTAAGAAAGCTTATGTGCTGTGAGCTTTCATAAGTCGAGGGATAGAGTTTAAGAGTCGCGATGTAACGATGCAGCTCTATAAAACTCCAGTTAGGCCACACTTGGAGTACTGTGTCCAGTTCTGGTCGCCTCACTATAGGAAGGATGTGGAAGCATTGGAAAGGGTACAGAGGAGATTTACCAGGATGCTTCCTGGTTCAGAGAGTACGGATTATGATCAGAGATTAAGGGAGCTAGGGCTTTACTCTTTGGAGAGAAGGAGGATGAAAGTCGAGATGATAGAGATGTACACGGTATTAAGAGGAATAGACAGAGTGGACATCCATCGCCTCTTCCCCACGGCACCACTGCTCAGAACAAGAGAACATGGATTTAAGGTAAGAGGAGGGAAGTTCAAAGAGGATATTAGAAGAAGATGTTTCACTCAGAGAGTGGTTGGTGCGTGGAATGCACTGCCTGTGTCAGTGGTGGAGGCAGATACACTAGTGAAGTTTAAGAGACCACTGGACAGGTATATGGAGGAATATTAGTTGGGGGGTTATATAGGAGGCAGGGTCTGGGGGTCAGCACAACATTCTGGGCCGGAGGGCCTGTAATCTGCTGCATTGTCCTATGTTCCATGTTCTATGTCTGATAGATCTCCACCCCGCTGTTTATCAAGCATCTTCAATATAATCAAAAAATCTTTACTTCCACCGGCCACCGAGAAGTGCTCCAAACAATTACAATCTACCTGAACAGAATAAAAGAAACAGATATATATCGATGTATTCAACTGAAGTAACTTATATTAAAAATGGTGTAGGATAGTGCTGTACAGCCCTCGCATGAAACGTGTATTGCTGATTCTGGAACAGTTCTTAATCTTCATGTAATATAACCATATAACAATCACAGCACGGAAACAGGCCATCTTGGCCCTCCTAGTCCGTGCCGAACCCTTAATCTCACCTAGTCCCACCTACCCGCACTCAGCCCATAACCCTCCACTCCTTTCCTGTCCATATACCTATCCAATTTTACCTTAAATGACACAACTGAACTGGCCTCTACTACTTCTACAGGAAGCTCATTCCACACAGTTATCGCTCTTTGAGTAAAGAAATACCCCCTCGTGTTTCCCTTAAACTTCTGCCCCCTAACTCTCAAATCATGTCCTCTAGTTTGAATCTCCCCTACTCTCAATGGAAACAGCCTGTTCACGTCAACTCTATCTATCCCTCTCAAAATTTTAAATACCTCGATCAAATCCCCCCTCAACCTTCTACGCTCCAATGAATAGAAACATAACTTGTTCAACCTTTCTCTGTAACTTAATTGCTGAAACCCAGGTAACATCCTAATAAATCGTCTCTGCACTCTCTCTAATTTATTGATATCTTTCCTATAATTCGGTGACCAGAACTGCACACAATATTCCAAATTTGGCCTTATCAATCCCTTGTACAACTTGTACAATGCCCTGTACAACTAATGTGTGGAAAAATCCCAGCATGTAAACACAACCTCAGGGATACAAACACCAACATGGCGAGAAGAAGTTTATCACTGAGCTAATGAATTCTTGATCACTGATACAACCCGCAGGCTATAGTCTGGTTGGAAATGAAAAGCCGGAAAAAATATTAACAATGTTCTATTTCCTTGTGGGCATATTTCCAAGTAGTGGCCTTCGCCCTTCATTTCAAACAATGAGCAGAGGAATATTTGGCTGGTTTCGGAGTTGTGGGTTAGGGATAAGGTTAATTCCTGATGAAAGGTCTCGGCCCGAAATGTCGACTGTTTACTGTTTTGTGCTGTTCTGTGCTTCTTCTGTGTTTTGTGTGTGTTGCTCGGGGTTTCCGAATCAGAAGATCTTCCTAAGTGCAGGACGTCGCCGGTTGCGTTTCTGTGAAACTCAGAGCTCCTTGTCTCTGTGCAAGCGGCAGCCTTGTATGTGGCCAGGTTCCCCCACGTACGCATTTCTCAGAACAGGTTGCGGCCTTTCTGCTGAAATCAGGTTCAACCGGTTGGGCAGTCGCCGCCCACCTGCAGATGTGAGCAAAGATGTTATGTTTAACCATCTCTGTTTTCAGCAGACTCCATGACACAATAGAATATAAAATTTGATGCAAGGCAATTCTTACAGTTGCTTCCCAACTTTCTGCGAGTCTTACGCCATTTTTTCAAATAAATCAGTCGGAGACATTCTCCTTTCTAAACACCATGGTCATTCAGTGTCCGTTCCTCTTATAGAGAGAGTGATAGCGAACGGTGACGGGTCCCTGCCCCTGGCAATTTGAGAGCTGTGCAGACAAGATGGTTTGCATGAACTGGAAGGGGTCTAATACACTAGTGGGAAAGTTTGCTTGTGGCGTACGGGATGGGTTGGGGGTTTAAACCGGAGTGGAAGGGGTTGATATTCGGAGAGCCAGAACTGATACTGGAGAGTTTTCGGAGCTGGATGTTGTTTAGATCTTTGGCAAATGGTTGAGCACAGTTCGACTAATGTTCGACTGGGCTGCGGATAGTTCGATGCTAGAAGCATAGTAGAAAAGTTTAGGAGGCACAGGAGGGGGTTTGAACTTGACTTACAGGGGGAGGGGAACAAGAGTGTCAGAGCAGATAGTGAGGTGGAGGAGGATTGTCATGCGAGTACTGCAAGTATAGTGCACGGAGTAAAGTCAGATCTAACATATAGAGAGGCATTCAGCAAAGAGAAGCAAAATAAAGGGTATAAAGTTAGTAATGTAGAAGGGCTAAAGTGTGTGTACTTCAATGCAAGAAGCATCAGCAACAAAGGTGATGAACCGAGAGCTTGGATACGTGCATGGAATTATGATGTAGTGGCCATTACGGAGACTTGGCTGGTACCAGGGCAGGAATGGATTCTCAATATTCCTGGATTTCAGCGCTTTCAAAGGGATAGAGAGGGGGGGGGGGGAAGGGGGAGTACGGGTGTCATTACTGATCAGGGATACTATAACAGCTACAGAAAGGGTGGGCAATGTAGCAGCTTCCTCTTTTGAGTCAGTATGTGTGGAAATCAGGAACAGGACGGGAGCAGTTACAGGACCGGGGTTATTCTACAGGCCCCCTGGAGCGGCAGAGATACCGAGGAGCAGATTTTGGAAAGGTGCAAAAATAAGAGGGTGGTTATCATGGGTGACTTTAACTTACTTAATATTGATTGGCATCTGATTAGTTCCAATGATTTAGACGGAGCAGAGTTTGTTAAGTGTGTCCAGGGTGGATTGCTGTCACAGTATGTTGACAGGGCGACCTAGGGTAAAGCCATACCAGATCTAGTATTATGTAACGAACCGGGTCAGGTCACAGATCTGTCAGTGGGTGAGCATCTGGGGGACAGTGATCACCGTTCCCTGGCCTTTAGAATTATAATGGAAAAAGGATCGAATCAAACAGGACAGGAACATTTTTAGTTGGGGAAGGGCAAATTATGAGGCTATGTCTAGTGCTTGCGGCTGTGAATTGGGATGATTTTTATTTGCAGGGAAATATACAATGGACATGTGGTCGATGTTTAGAGATCTCTTGCAGGATGTTAAGGATAAACCTGTCCCAGTGAGGAAGATAAAGAACGGTAGGGTGAAGGAACCACAGGTGCAATTGAGGTGGAGAATCTACTCAGATGGAAGAAGGCAGCATACGTCAGGTTTAGGAAGCAAGGATCAGATGACTCTATTGAGGAATATAGGGTAGCTGGAAAGGAGATTAAGAAGGAGCTGAGGAGAGGAACAAGGGGCATGAGAAGGCCTTGGCGAGTAGGGTAAAGAAAAACACCAAGGGATTCATCAATTATGTGAAGAACCAAAGGTTGACAGGTGTGAAGATAGGACCGATTAGAGATAAAGGTGGGAAGATGTGCTTGGAGGCTGTGGAAGTGAGCGAGGCCCTCAATGAATACTTATTTAACCAGATATCCATATAACAATCACAGCACGGAAACAGGACATCTCGGACCTTCCAGTTCGTGCCGAAAGCTTACTCTCACCTACTCCCACCGACCTGCATTCAGCCAATAACCTTCCATTCCTTTCCTGTCCATATACCTATCCAATTTTTCTTCAAGTGACAATATAGAACCTGGCCTCTAACTCTTCTACTGGAAGCACGTTACACACAGTTACCACTCTTTGAGTAAAGAAGGTGCCGCTCGTGTTACCCCTAAACTTTTGTCCCTTATTTCTCAACTGATGTCGTCTTCTTTGAATCTCCCCGATTCTTAGTGGAAAAAGCCTATCCACGTCAACTCTATCTATACCCCCATAATTTTAAATACCTTTATCAATAGCCCCCTCAACCTTCTACACTCCAAATAATAAAGACCTAACTTTCTCCAAATTCGGCCTCACCAATTCCTTGTACAATTTTATCATTATATCCCAAATCCTATACTCAATGCAGGAATTTATAAGGCCAGCATACCAAAAGTTTACTCAACACCCTATCCACATGAGATTCCACCTTCATGGAACACTGCCCCATTATACCTAGATCACTCTGTTCGACTGCATTCTTCAATGTCCTACCATTTACCAAGCACGTCCTATTTGGATTATCGACTAACATTCGACTGGGCTGCGGATAGATCGATGCTAGAAGCATAGTAGAAAAGTTTAGGAGGCACAGAAGAGGGTTTGAACTAGATTTGCGGGGGGAGGAGAACCAGAGTGTCAGAGCAGATAGTGAGGTGGAGGAGGATAAAGTTCATGCGAGTACTGCAAGTATAGTGCACAGAGTAAAGTCAGATCTAACTTATAGAGAGGCTTTGAGCAAAGAGAAGCAGAATAAAGGGTACAAAGGTAGTAACGTAGAAGGGCTACAGTGTGTGTACTTCAATGCAAGAAGCTTCAGGAACAAAGGTGATGAACTGTGAGCTTGGATACGTGCATGGAATTATGATGTAGTGGCCATTACAGAGACTTGTCTGGAACCAGGGCAGGAATGGATTCTCAATATTTCTGGATTTCAGTGCGTTAAAAGTGATAGAGGGGGGGAATGGGGGAGGAGTGGTGGCATTACTGGTCAGGGATACTATCAGATACAGAAAGGGTGGATAATGTAGTAGGATCCTCTTTTGAGTCAGTATGTGTGGAAATCAGGAACACGACGGGAGCAGTTACACGACTGGGGGTATTCTACAGGCACCCTGG
>NW_026780899.1:5000-21896 GCF_030144855.1 Hypanus sabinus
AACCCTAACCCTAACCCTAACCCTAACCCTAACCCTAACCCTAACCCTAACCCTAACCCTAACCCTAACCCTAACCCTAACCCTAACCCTAACCCTAACCCTAACCCTAACCCTAACCCTAACCCTAACCCTAACCCTAACCCTAACCCTAACCCTAACCCTAACCCTAACCCTAACCCTAACCCTAACCCTAACCCTAACCCTAACCCTAACCCTAACCCTAACCCTAACCCTAACCCTAACCCTAACCCTAACCCTAACCCTAACCCTAACCCTAACCCTAACCCTAACCCTAACCCTAACCCTAACCCTAACCCTAACCCTAACCCTAACCCTAACCCTAACCCTAACCCTAACCCTAACCCTAACCCTAACCCTAACCCTAACCCTAACCCTAACCCTAACCCTAACCCTAACCCTAACCCTAACCCTAACCCTAACCCTAACCCTAACCCTAACCCTAACCCTAACCCTAACCCTAACCCTAACCCTAACCCTAACCCTAACCCTAACCCTAACCCTAACCCTAACCCTAACCCTAACCCTAACCCTAACCCTAACCCTAACCCTAACCCTAACCCTAACCCTAACCCTAACCCTAACCCTAACCCTAACCCTAACCCTAACCCTAACCCTAACCCTAACCCTAACCCTAACCCTAACCCTAACCCTAACCCTAACCCTAACCCTAACCCTAACCCTAACCCTAACCCTAACCCTAACCCTAACCCTAACCCTAACCCTAACCCTAACCCTAACCCTAACCCTAACCCTAACCCTAACCCTAACCCTAACCCTAACCCTAACCCTAACCCTAACCCTAACCCTAACCCTAACCCTAACCCTAACCCTAACCCTAACCCTAACCCTAACCCTAACCCTAACCCTAACCCTAACCCTAACCCTAACCCTAACCCTAACCCTAACCCTAACCCTAACCCTAACCCTAACCCTAACCCTAACCCTAACCCTAACCCTAACCCTAACCCTAACCCTAACCCTAACCCTAACCCTAACCCTAACCCTAACCCTAACCCTAACCCTAACCCTAACCCTAACCCTAACCCTAACCCTAACCCTAACCCTAACCCTAACCCTAACCCTAACCCTAACCCTAACCCTAACCCTAACCCTAACCCTAACCCTAACCCTAACCCTAACCCTAACCCTAACCCTAACCCTAACCCTAACCCTAACCCTAACCCTAACCCTAACCCTAACCCTAACCCTAACCCTAACCCTAACCCTAACCCTAACCCTAACCCTAACCCTAACCCTAACCCTAACCCTAACCCTAACCCTAACCCTAACCCTAACCCTAACCCTAACCCTAACCCTAACCCTAACCCTAACCCTAACCCTAACCCTAACCCTAACCCTAACCCTAACCCTAACCCTAACCCTAACCCTAACCCTAACCCTAACCCTAACCCTAACCCTAACCCTAACCCTAACCCTAACCCTAACCCTAACCCTAACCCTAACCCTAACCCTAACCCTAACCCTAACCCTAACCCTAACCCTAACCCTAACCCTAACCCTAACCCTAACCCTAACCCTAACCCTAACCCTAACCCTAACCCTAACCCTAACCCTAACCCTAACCCTAACCCTAACCCTAACCCTAACCCTAACCCTAACCCTAACCCTAACCCTAACCCTAACCCTAACCCTAACCCTAACCCTAACCCTAACCCTAACCCTAACCCTAACCCTAACCCTAACCCTAACCCTAACCCTAACCCTAACCCTAACCCTAACCCTAACCCTAACCCTAACCCTAACCCTAACCCTAACCCTAACCCTAACCCTAACCCTAACCCTAACCCTAACCCTAACCCTAACCCTAACCCTAACCCTAACCCTAACCCTAACCCTAACCCTAACCCTAACCCTAACCCTAACCCTAACCCTAACCCTAACCCTAACCCTAACCCTAACCCTAACCCTAACCCTAACCCTAACCCTAACCCTAACCCTAACCCTAACCCTAACCCTAACCCTAACCCTAACCCTAACCCTAACCCTAACCCTAACCCTAACCCTAACCCTAACCCTAACCCTAACCCTAACCCTAACCCTAACCCTAACCCTAACCCTAACCCTAACCCTAACCCTAACCCTAACCCTAACCCTAACCCTAACCCTAACCCTAACCCTAACCCTAACCCTAACCCTAACCCTAACCCTAACCCTAACCCTAACCCTAACCCTAACCCTAACCCTAACCCTAACCCTAACCCTAACCCTAACCCTAACCCTAACCCTAACCCTAACCCTAACCCTAACCCTAACCCTAACCCTAACCCTAACCCTAACCCTAACCCTAACCCTAACCCTAACCCTAACCCTAACCCTAACCCTAACCCTAACCCTAACCCTAACCCTAACCCTAACCCTAACCCTAACCCTAACCCTAACCCTAACCCTAACCCTAACCCTAACCCTAACCCTAACCCTAACCCTAACCCTAACCCTAACCCTAACCCTAACCCTAACCCTAACCCTAACCCTAACCCTAACCCTAACCCTAACCCTAACCCTAACCCTAACCCTAACCCTAACCCTAACCCTAACCCTAACCCTAACCCTAACCCTAACCCTAACCCTAACCCTAACCCTAACCCTAACCCTAACCCTAACCCTAACCCTAACCCTAACCCTAACCCTAACCCTAACCCTAACCCTAACCCTAACCCTAACCCTAACCCTAACCCTAACCCTAACCCTAACCCTAACCCTAACCCTAACCCTAACCCTAACCCTAACCCTAACCCTAACCCTAACCCTAACCCTAACCCTAACCCTAACCCTAACCCTAACCCTAACCCTAACCCTAACCCTAACCCTAACCCTAACCCTAACCCTAACCCTAACCCTAACCCTAACCCTAACCCTAACCCTAACCCTAACCCTAACCCTAACCCTAACCCTAACCCTAACCCTAACCCTAACCCTAACCCTAACCCTAACCCTAACCCTAACCCTAACCCTAACCCTAACCCTAACCCTAACCCTAACCCTAACCCTAACCCTAACCCTAACCCTAACCCTAACCCTAACCCTAACCCTAACCCTAACCCTAACCCTAACCCTAACCCTAACCCTAACCCTAACCCTAACCCTAACCCTAACCCTAACCCTAACCCTAACCCTAACCCTAACCCTAACCCTAACCCTAACCCTAACCCTAACCCTAACCCTAACCCTAACCCTAACCCTAACCCTAACCCTAACCCTAACCCTAACCCTAACCCTAACCCTAACCCTAACCCTAACCCTAACCCTAACCCTAACCCTAACCCTAACCCTAACCCTAACCCTAACCCTAACCCTAACCCTAACCCTAACCCTAACCCTAACCCTAACCCTAACCCTAACCCTAACCCTAACCCTAACCCTAACCCTAACCCTAACCCTAACCCTAACCCTAACCCTAACCCTAACCCTAACCCTAACCCTAACCCTAACCCTAACCCTAACCCTAACCCTAACCCTAACCCTAACCCTAACCCTAACCCTAACCCTAACCCTAACCCTAACCCTAACCCTAACCCTAACCCTAACCCTAACCCTAACCCTAACCCTAACCCTAACCCTAACCCTAACCCTAACCCTAACCCTAACCCTAACCCTAACCCTAACCCTAACCCTAACCCTAACCCTAACCCTAACCCTAACCCTAACCCTAACCCTAACCCTAACCCTAACCCTAACCCTAACCCTAACCCTAACCCTAACCCTAACCCTAACCCTAACCCTAACCCTAACCCTAACCCTAACCCTAACCCTAACCCTAACCCTAACCCTAACCCTAACCCTAACCCTAACCCTAACCCTAACCCTAACCCTAACCCTAACCCTAACCCTAACCCTAACCCTAACCCTAACCCTAACCCTAACCCTAACCCTAACCCTAACCCTAACCCTAACCCTAACCCTAACCCTAACCCTAACCCTAACCCTAACCCTAACCCTAACCCTAACCCTAACCCTAACCCTAACCCTAACCCTAACCCTAACCCTAACCCTAACCCTAACCCTAACCCTAACCCTAACCCTAACCCTAACCCTAACCCTAACCCTAACCCTAACCCTAACCCTAACCCTAACCCTAACCCTAACCCTAACCCTAACCCTAACCCTAACCCTAACCCTAACCCTAACCCTAACCCTAACCCTAACCCTAACCCTAACCCTAACCCTAACCCTAACCCTAACCCTAACCCTAACCCTAACCCTAACCCTAACCCTAACCCTAACCCTAACCCTAACCCTAACCCTAACCCTAACCCTAACCCTAACCCTAACCCTAACCCTAACCCTAACCCTAACCCTAACCCTAACCCTAACCCTAACCCTAACCCTAACCCTAACCCTAACCCTAACCCTAACCCTAACCCTAACCCTAACCCTAACCCTAACCCTAACCCTAACCCTAACCCTAACCCTAACCCTAACCCTAACCCTAACCCTAACCCTAACCCTAACCCTAACCCTAACCCTAACCCTAACCCTAACCCTAACCCTAACCCTAACCCTAACCCTAACCCTAACCCTAACCCTAACCCTAACCCTAACCCTAACCCTAACCCTAACCCTAACCCTAACCCTAACCCTAACCCTAACCCTAACCCTAACCCTAACCCTAACCCTAACCCTAACCCTAACCCTAACCCTAACCCTAACCCTAACCCTAACCCTAACCCTAACCCTAACCCTAACCCTAACCCTAACCCTAACCCTAACCCTAACCCTAACCCTAACCCTAACCCTAACCCTAACCCTAACCCTAACCCTAACCCTAACCCTAACCCTAACCCTAACCCTAACCCTAACCCTAACCCTAACCCTAACCCTAACCCTAACCCTAACCCTAACCCTAACCCTAACCCTAACCCTAACCCTAACCCTAACCCTAACCCTAACCCTAACCCTAACCCTAACCCTAACCCTAACCCTAACCCTAACCCTAACCCTAACCCTAACCCTAACCCTAACCCTAACCCTAACCCTAACCCTAACCCTAACCCTAACCCTAACCCTAACCCTAACCCTAACCCTAACCCTAACCCTAACCCTAACCCTAACCCTAACCCTAACCCTAACCCTAACCCTAACCCTAACCCTAACCCTAACCCTAACCCTAACCCTAACCCTAACCCTAACCCTAACCCTAACCCTAACCCTAACCCTAACCCTAACCCTAACCCTAACCCTAACCCTAACCCTAACCCTAACCCTAACCCTAACCCTAACCCTAACCCTAACCCTAACCCTAACCCTAACCCTAACCCTAACCCTAACCCTAACCCTAACCCTAACCCTAACCCTAACCCTAACCCGGACCCTAACCCTAACCCGAACCCTAACCCTAACCCGGACCCTAACCCTAACCCGGACCCTAACCCTAACCCTGACCCTAACCCTAACCCTGACCCTAACCCTAACCCTGACCCTAACCCTAACCCTGACCCTAACCCTAACCCTGACCCTAACCCTAACCCTGACCCTAACCCTAACCCTGACCCTAACCCTAACCCTGACCCTAACCCTAACCCTAACCCTAACCCTAACCCTAACCCTAACCCTAACCCTAACCCTAACCCTAACCCTAACCCTAACCCTAACCCTAACCCTAACCCTAACCCATAAATAGGCAAATTCCAAGAGGGGTAGTCACCCCCATAAACCCTAGGCAACTTCCAAGGGGGGCATACACCCCCACAAACCCTAGGCATTCCCCGATTAACTTTTGATATTCTGAGAGGGGTAGGATTCAACAAGGGCAAGTGTGGGACCTGGTTAATGAAGGCGTGGGCCAGATCAAAGTGGCAGGGTGATGTGAAACAGAATCTCAAGTGGGGAGATCAGAAATCACAAGAGGGCTTTTTAGCCCACTGCCCGCATAATTTCAACCTAACCTATCAGTGACACGCTCTTCATTCTCCCGGCCCCAGAAAGGCCAATAAGAAAACCCAGATATTTTATTTCACCTATCGGGCGTTAAAAAATTCATAGTTAAAAGAATGGAGAGGTTCACCAATTAGCAGCTAATGTACCTTTAAGGGCTGAGGTGAGCCGGTCTCCTAGCAACAGCCAGGTTTGCAGTAGGTGGACAATTAGGTTTTAGTATCACATTAGTTAAAAGAGGCCCTGCGGGGGGAAGAAGGTGAGGGATGTTTTAACTGGATAGCAGTACTGTCTGGGTTTAGAGACTCCACAGAAGACCCGAGTGACGGACGAGAGTCGAGTTGGACCTTCCGGTCGGGAATCACGCTTTTTTGAAGGCAATTGGTTGGAGTCGAAATCGCAGACGCAAGATAAGCAGTAGGAACATTATTCTTTTATTTATTGTCTTACTTACATTATTGTCTTAATGATGTGGAAAGGCAAGGATAGGAGAGGTTGTGTGGATCGATACCTGCCACGTGGGCGAGTGGGTATCTCTGGTTAGTGTCCCTGGGGATTCCTTCTTAACCACGGTCAGGTTAAAAATAGTCCAGAACTTTCATTATGTGAAAATTCTGGAAAAATAGTCCCAACTACCTAAGGGAATTAAGAAGTAGGCCTACAGATTCTCCGCATGGCCTGAGTGAGGCCCAAGGAGCTAGGCCGCCCTGGAATTAAACCCTTAGAAGTAGTATGACCTGTACAATTTTGTGCCTTTCGTTGTCTGGTCTAGGGGGTAGTACATACGCCAAGCGTGATTGGCTTGGTTTAAGCCATTTCAGGGGAGGTGTCGCCTTTCATTGTCTGGTCCAGGGGTAATACACACGGCAAGCTTGATCAACTTGACGGAGCCGGCTCGAGGAGGGTGTCTAATGTAAAGGCTCGAAACACCCGAAGATCCGAGAGTGCATTACTGATGATGTGTCCTGGCACATGATAATGAGAGGTTTCGATTTTCCTATACAAGCAGCTGGCTTAGGAGCTCAGACTTTAAATTCTGCAGACTAACCTTTGCCAGCTAAACATATAGATCCACCAGCCCTACACTTAAACCTAATCCTAAAGTCCAAAAGGGGCATACACCCCCATAAATAGGCAAATTCCAAGAGGGGTAGTCACCCCCATAAACCCTAGGCAACTTCCAAGGGGGGCATACACCCCCACAAACCCTAGGCATTCCCCGATTAACTTTTGATATTCTGAGAGGGGTAGGATTCAACAAGGGCAAGTGTGGGACCTGGTTAATGAAGGCGTGGGCCAGATCAAAGTGGCAGGGTGATGTGAAACAGAATCTCAAGTGGGGAGATCAGAAATCACAAGAGGGCTTTTTAGCCCACTGCCCGCATAATTTCAACCTAACCTATCAGTGACACGCTCTTCATTCTCCCGGCCCCAGAAAGGCCAATAAGAAAACCCAGATATTTTATTTCACCTATCGGGCGTTAAAAAATTCATAGTTAAAAGAATGGAGAGGTTCACCAATTAGCAGCTAATGTACCTTTAAGGGCTGAGGTGAGCCGGTCTCCTAGCAACAGCCAGGTTTGCAGTAGGTGGACAATTAGGTTTTAGTATCACATTAGTTAAAAGAGGCCCTGCGGGGGGAAGAAGGTGAGGGATGTTTTAACTGGATAGCAGTACTGTCTGGGTTTAGAGACTCCACAGAAGACCCGAGTGACGGACGAGAGTCGAGTTGGACCTTCCGGTCGGGAATCACGCTTTTTTGAAGGCAATTGGTTGGAGTCGAAATCGCAGACGCAAGATAAGCAGTAGGAACATTATTCTTTTATTTATTGTCTTACTTACATTATTGTCTTAATGATGTGGAAAGGCAAGGATAGGAGAGGTTGTGTGGATCGATACCTGCCACGTGGGCGAGTGGGTATCTCTGGTTAGTGTCCCTGGGGATTCCTTCTTAACCACGGTCAGGTTAAAAATAGTCCAGAACTTTCATTATGTGAAAATTCTGGAAAAATAGTCCCAACTACCTAAGGGAATTAAGAAGTAGGCCTACAGATTCTCCGCATGGCCTGAGTGAGGCCCAAGGAGCTAGGCCGCCCTGGAATTAAACCCTTAGAAGTAGTATGACCTGTACAATTTTGTGCCTTTCGTTGTCTGGTCTAGGGGGTAGTACATACGCCAAGCGTGATTGGCTTGGTTTAAGCCATTTCAGGGGAGGTGTCGCCTTTCATTGTCTGGTCCAGGGGTAATACACACGGCAAGCTTGATCAACTTGACGGAGCCGGCTCGAGGAGGGTGTCTAATGTAAAGGCTCGAAACACCCGAAGATCCGAGAGTGCATTACTGATGATGTGTCCTGGCACATGATAATGAGAGGTTTCGATTTTCCTATACAAGCAGCTGGCTTAGGAGCTCAGACTTTAAATTCTGCAGACTAACCTTTGCCAGCTAAACATATAGATCCACCAGCCCTACACTTAAACCTAATCCTAAAGTCCAAAAGGGGCATACACCCCCATAAATAGGCAAATTCCAAGAGGGGTAGTCACCCCCATAAACCCTAGGCAACTTCCAAGGGGGGCATACACCCCCACAAACCCTAGGCATTCCCCGATTAACTTTTGATATTCTGAGAGGGGTAGGATTCAACAAGGGCAAGTGTGGGACCTGGTTAATGAAGGCGTGGGCCAGATCAAAGTGGCAGGGTGATGTGAAACAGAATCTCAAGTGGGGAGATCAGAAATCACAAGAGGGCTTTTTAGCCCACTGCCCGCATAATTTCAACCTAACCTATCAGTGACACGCTCTTCATTCTCCCGGCCCCAGAAAGGCCAATAAGAAAACCCAGATATTTTATTTCACCTATCGGGCGTTAAAAAATTCATAGTTAAAAGAATGGAGAGGTTCACCAATTAGCAGCTAATGTACCTTTAAGGGCTGAGGTGAGCCGGTCTCCTAGCAACAGCCAGGTTTGCAGTAGGTGGACAATTAGGTTTTAGTATCACATTAGTTAAAAGAGGCCCTGCGGGGGGAAGAAGGTGAGGGATGTTTTAACTGGATAGCAGTACTGTCTGGGTTTAGAGACTCCACAGAAGACCCGAGTGACGGACGAGAGTCGAGTTGGACCTTCCGGTCGGGAATCACGCTTTTTTGAAGGCAATTGGTTGGAGTCGAAATCGCAGACGCAAGATAAGCAGTAGGAACATTATTCTTTTATTTATTGTCTTACTTACATTATTGTCTTAATGATGTGGAAAGGCAAGGATAGGAGAGGTTGTGTGGATCGATACCTGCCACGTGGGCGAGTGGGTATCTCTGGTTAGTGTCCCTGGGGATTCCTTCTTAACCACGGTCAGGTTAAAAATAGTCCAGAACTTTCATTATGTGAAAATTCTGGAAAAATAGTCCCAACTACCTAAGGGAATTAAGAAGTAGGCCTACAGATTCTCCGCATGGCCTGAGTGAGGCCCAAGGAGCTAGGCCGCCCTGGAATTAAACCCTTAGAAGTAGTATGACCTGTACAATTTTGTGCCTTTCGTTGTCTGGTCTAGGGGGTAGTACATACGCCAAGCGTGATTGGCTTGGTTTAAGCCATTTCAGGGGAGGTGTCGCCTTTCATTGTCTGGTCCAGGGGTAATACACACGGCAAGCTTGATCAACTTGACGGAGCCGGCTCGAGGAGGGTGTCTAATGTAAAGGCTCGAAACACCCGAAGATCCGAGAGTGCATTACTGATGATGTGTCCTGGCACATGATAATGAGAGGTTTCGATTTTCCTATACAAGCAGCTGGCTTAGGAGCTCAGACTTTAAATTCTGCAGACTAACCTTTGCCAGCTAAACATATAGATCCACCAGCCCTACACTTAAACCTAATCCTAAAGTCCAAAAGGGGCATACACCCCCATAAATAGGCAAATTCCAAGAGGGGTAGTCACCCCCATAAACCCTAGGCAACTTCCAAGGGGGGCATACACCCCCACAAACCCTAGGCATTCCCCGATTAACTTTTGATATTCTGAGAGGGGTAGGATTCAACAAGGGCAAGTGTGGGACCTGGTTAATGAAGGCGTGGGCCAGATCAAAGTGGCAGGGTGATGTGAAACAGAATCTCAAGTGGGGAGATCAGAAATCACAAGAGGGCTTTTTAGCCCACTGCCCGCATAATTTCAACCTAACCTATCAGTGACACGCTCTTCATTCTCCCGGCCCCAGAAAGGCCAATAAGAAAACCCAGATATTTTATTTCACCTATCGGGCGTTAAAAAATTCATAGTTAAAAGAATGGAGAGGTTCACCAATTAGCAGCTAATGTACCTTTAAGGGCTGAGGTGAGCCGGTCTCCTAGCAACAGCCAGGTTTGCAGTAGGTGGACAATTAGGTTTTAGTATCACATTAGTTAAAAGAGGCCCTGCGGGGGGAAGAAGGTGAGGGATGTTTTAACTGGATAGCAGTACTGTCTGGGTTTAGAGACTCCACAGAAGACCCGAGTGACGGACGAGAGTCGAGTTGGACCTTCCGGTCGGGAATCACGCTTTTTTGAAGGCAATTGGTTGGAGTCGAAATCGCAGACGCAAGATAAGCAGTAGGAACATTATTCTTTTATTTATTGTCTTACTTACATTATTGTCTTAATGATGTGGAAAGGCAAGGATAGGAGAGGTTGTGTGGATCGATACCTGCCACGTGGGCGAGTGGGTATCTCTGGTTAGTGTCCCTGGGGATTCCTTCTTAACCACGGTCAGGTTAAAAATAGTCCAGAACTTTCATTATGTGAAAATTCTGGAAAAATAGTCCCAACTACCTAAGGGAATTAAGAAGTAGGCCTACAGATTCTCCGCATGGCCTGAGTGAGGCCCAAGGAGCTAGGCCGCCCTGGAATTAAACCCTTAGAAGTAGTATGACCTGTACAATTTTGTGCCTTTCGTTGTCTGGTCTAGGGGGTAGTACATACGCCAAGCGTGATTGGCTTGGTTTAAGCCATTTCAGGGGAGGTGTCGCCTTTCATTGTCTGGTCCAGGGGTAATACACACGGCAAGCTTGATCAACTTGACGGAGCCGGCTCGAGGAGGGTGTCTAATGTAAAGGCTCGAAACACCCGAAGATCCGAGAGTGCATTACTGATGATGTGTCCTGGCACATGATAATGAGAGGTTTCGATTTTCCTATACAAGCAGCTGGCTTAGGAGCTCAGACTTTAAATTCTGCAGACTAACCTTTGCCAGCTAAACATATAGATCCACCAGCCCTACACTTAAACCTAATCCTAAAGTCCAAAAGGGGCATACACCCCCATAAATAGGCAAATTCCAAGAGGGGTAGTCACCCCCATAAACCCTAGGCAACTTCCAAGGGGGGCATACACCCCCACAAACCCTAGGCATTCCCCGATTAACTTTTGATATTCTGAGAGGGGTAGGATTCAACAAGGGCAAGTGTGGGACCTGGTTAATGAAGGCGTGGGCCAGATCAAAGTGGCAGGGTGATGTGAAACAGAATCTCAAGTGGGGAGATCAGAAATCACAAGAGGGCTTTTTAGCCCACTGCCCGCATAATTTCAACCTAACCTATCAGTGACACGCTCTTCATTCTCCCGGCCCCAGAAAGGCCAATAAGAAAACCCAGATATTTTATTTCACCTATCGGGCGTTAAAAAATTCATAGTTAAAAGAATGGAGAGGTTCACCAATTAGCAGCTAATGTACCTTTAAGGGCTGAGGTGAGCCGGTCTCCTAGCAACAGCCAGGTTTGCAGTAGGTGGACAATTAGGTTTTAGTATCACATTAGTTAAAAGAGGCCCTGCGGGGGGAAGAAGGTGAGGGATGTTTTAACTGGATAGCAGTACTGTCTGGGTTTAGAGACTCCACAGAAGACCCGAGTGACGGACGAGAGTCGAGTTGGACCTTCCGGTCGGGAATCACGCTTTTTTGAAGGCAATTGGTTGGAGTCGAAATCGCAGACGCAAGATAAGCAGTAGGAACATTATTCTTTTATTTATTGTCTTACTTACATTATTGTCTTAATGATGTGGAAAGGCAAGGATAGGAGAGGTTGTGTGGATCGATACCTGCCACGTGGGCGAGTGGGTATCTCTGGTTAGTGTCCCTGGGGATTCCTTCTTAACCACGGTCAGGTTAAAAATAGTCCAGAACTTTCATTATGTGAAAATTCTGGAAAAATAGTCCCAACTACCTAAGGGAATTAAGAAGTAGGCCTACAGATTCTCCGCATGGCCTGAGTGAGGCCCAAGGAGCTAGGCCGCCCTGGAATTAAACCCTTAGAAGTAGTATGACCTGTACAATTTTGTGCCTTTCGTTGTCTGGTCTAGGGGGTAGTACATACGCCAAGCGTGATTGGCTTGGTTTAAGCCATTTCAGGGGAGGTGTCGCCTTTCATTGTCTGGTCCAGGGGTAATACACACGGCAAGCTTGATCAACTTGACGGAGCCGGCTCGAGGAGGGTGTCTAATGTAAAGGCTCGAAACACCCGAAGATCCGAGAGTGCATTACTGATGATGTGTCCTGGCACATGATAATGAGAGGTTTCGATTTTCCTATACAAGCAGCTGGCTTAGGAGCTCAGACTTTAAATTCTGCAGACTAACCTTTGCCAGCTAAACATATAGATCCACCAGCCCTACACTTAAACCTAATCCTAAAGTCCAAAAGGGGCATACACCCCCATAAATAGGCAAATTCCAAGAGGGGTAGTCACCCCCATAAACCCTAGGCAACTTCCAAGGGGGGCATACACCCCCACAAACCCTA
Source organism: Hypanus sabinus (assembly GCF_030144855.1). Taxonomy (NCBI): domain Eukaryota; kingdom Metazoa; phylum Chordata; class Chondrichthyes; order Myliobatiformes; family Dasyatidae; genus Hypanus; species Hypanus sabinus. The sequence continues at coordinate 17,677 of NW_026780899.1, forward strand.
GGCATTCCCCGATTAACTTTTGATATTCTGAGAGGGGTAGGATTCAACAAGGGCAAGTGTGGGACCTGGTTAATGAAGGCGTGGGCCAGATCAAAGTGGCAGGGTGATGTGAAACAGAATCTCAAGTGGGGAGATCAGAAATCACAAGAGGGCTTTTTAGCCCACTGCCCGCATAATTTCAACCTAACCTATCAGTGACACGCTCTTCATTCTCCCGGCCCCAGAAAGGCCAATAAGAAAACCCAGATATTTTATTTCACCTATCGGGCGTTAAAAAATTCATAGTTAAAAGAATGGAGAGGTTCACCAATTAGCAGCTAATGTACCTTTAAGGGCTGAGGTGAGCCGGTCTCCTAGCAACAGCCAGGTTTGCAGTAGGTGGACAATTAGGTTTTAGTATCACATTAGTTAAAAGAGGCCCTGCGGGGGGAAGAAGGTGAGGGATGTTTTAACTGGATAGCAGTACTGTCTGGGTTTAGAGACTCCACAGAAGACCCGAGTGACGGACGAGAGTCGAGTTGGACCTTCCGGTCGGGAATCACGCTTTTTTGAAGGCAATTGGTTGGAGTCGAAATCGCAGACGCAAGATAAGCAGTAGGAACATTATTCTTTTATTTATTGTCTTACTTACATTATTGTCTTAATGATGTGGAAAGGCAAGGATAGGAGAGGTTGTGTGGATCGATACCTGCCACGTGGGCGAGTGGGTATCTCTGGTTAGTGTCCCTGGGGATTCCTTCTTAACCACGGTCAGGTTAAAAATAGTCCAGAACTTTCATTATGTGAAAATTCTGGAAAAATAGTCCCAACTACCTAAGGGAATTAAGAAGTAGGCCTACAGATTCTCCGCATGGCCTGAGTGAGGCCCAAGGAGCTAGGCCGCCCTGGAATTAAACCCTTAGAAGTAGTATGACCTGTACAATTTTGTGCCTTTCGTTGTCTGGTCTAGGGGGTAGTACATACGCCAAGCGTGATTGGCTTGGTTTAAGCCATTTCAGGGGAGGTGTCGCCTTTCATTGTCTGGTCCAGGGGTAATACACACGGCAAGCTTGATCAACTTGACGGAGCCGGCTCGAGGAGGGTGTCTAATGTAAAGGCTCGAAACACCCGAAGATCCGAGAGTGCATTACTGATGATGTGTCCTGGCACATGATAATGAGAGGTTTCGATTTTCCTATACAAGCAGCTGGCTTAGGAGCTCAGACTTTAATTCTGCAGACTAACCTTTGCCAGCTAAACATATAGATCCACCAGCCCTACACTTAAACCTAATCCTAAAGTCCAAAAGGGGCATACACCCCCATAAATAGGCAAATTCCAAGAGGGGTAGTCACCCCCATAAACCCTAGGCAACTTCCAAGGGGGGCATACACCCCCCACAAACCCTAGGCATTCCCCGATTAACTTTTGATATTCTGAGAGGGGTAGGATTCAACAAGGGCAAGTGTGGGACCTGGTTAATGAAGGCGTGGGCCAGATCAAAGTGGCAGGGTGATGTGAAACAGAATCTCAAGTGGGGAGATCAGAAATCACAAGAGGGCTTTTTAGCCCACTGCCCGCATAATTTCAACCTAACCTATCAGTGACACGCTCTTCATTCTCCCGGCCCCAGAAAGGCCAATAAGAAAACCCAGATATTTTATTTCACCTATCGGGCGTTAAAAAATTCATAGTTAAAAGAATGGAGAGGTTCACCAATTAGCAGCTAATGTACCTTTAAGGGCTGAGGTGAGCCGGTCTCCTAGCAACAGCCAGGTTTGCAGTAGGTGGACAATTAGGTTTTAGTATCACATTAGTTAAAAGAGGCCCTGCGGGGGGAAGAAGGTGAGGGATGTTTTAACTGGATAGCAGTACTGTCTGGGTTTAGAGACTCCACAGAAGACCCGAGTGACGGACGAGAGTCGAGTTGGACCTTCCGGTCGGGAATCACGCTTTTTTGAAGGCAATTGGTTGGAGTCGAAATCGCAGACGCAAGATAAGCAGTAGGAACATTATTCTTTTATTTATTGTCTTACTTACATTATTGTCTTAATGATGTGGAAAGGCAAGGATAGGAGAGGTTGTGTGGATCGATACCTGCCACGTGGGCGAGTGGGTATCTCTGGTTAGTGTCCCTGGGGATTCCTTCTTAACCACGGTCAGGTTAAAAATAGTCCAGAACTTTCATTATGTGAAAATTCTGGAAAAATAGTCCCAACTACCTAAGGGAATTAAGAAGTAGGCCTACAGATTCTCCGCATGGCCTGAGTGAGGCCCAAGGAGCTAGGCCGCCCTGGAATTAAACCCTTAGAAGTAGTATGACCTGTACAATTTTGTGCCTTTCGTTGTCTGGTCTAGGGGGTAGTACATACGCCAAGCGTGATTGGCTTGGTTTAAGCCATTTCAGGGGAGGTGTCGCCTTTCATTGTCTGGTCCAGGGGTAATACACACGGCAAGCTTGATCAACTTGACGGAGCCGGCTCGAGGAGGGTGTCTAATGTAAAGGCTCGAAACACCCGAAGATCCGAGAGTGCATTACTGATGATGTGTCCTGGCACATGATAATGAGAGGTTTCGATTTTCCTATACAAGCAGCTGGCTTAGGAGCTCAGACTTTAAATTCTGCAGACTAACCTTTGCCAGCTAAACATATAGATCCACCAGCCCTACACTTAAACCTAATCCTAAAGTCCAAAAGGGGCATACACCCCCATAAATAGGCAAATTCCAAGAGGGGTAGTCACCCCCATAAACCCTAGGCAACTTCCAAGGGGGGCATACACCCCCACAAACCCTAGGCATTCCCCGATTAACTTTTGATATTCTGAGAGGGGTAGGATTCAACAAGGGCAAGTGTGGGACCTGGTTAATGAAGGCGTGGGCCAGATCAAAGTGGCAGGGTGATGTGAAACAGAATCTCAAGTGGGGAGATCAGAAATCACAAGAGGGCTTTTTAGCCCACTGCCCGCATAATTTCAACCTAACCTATCAGTGACACGCTCTTCATTCTCCCGGCCCCAGAAAGGCCAATAAGAAAACCCAGATATTTTATTTCACCTATCGGGCGTTAAAAAATTCATAGTTAAAAGAATGGAGAGGTTCACCAATTAGCAGCTAATGTACCTTTAAGGGCTGAGGTGAGCCGGTCTCCTAGCAACAGCCAGGTTTGCAGTAGGTGGACAATTAGGTTTTAGTATCACATTAGTTAAAAGAGGCCCTGCGGGGGGAAGAAGGTGAGGGATGTTTTAACTGGATAGCAGTACTGTCTGGGTTTAGAGACTCCACAGAAGACCCGAGTGACGGACGAGAGTCGAGTTGGACCTTCCGGTCGGGAATCACGCTTTTTTGAAGGCAATTGGTTGGAGTCGAAATCGCAGACGCAAGATAAGCAGTAGGAACATTATTCTTTTATTTATTGTCTTACTTACATTATTGTCTTAATGATGTGGAAAGGCAAGGATAGGAGAGGTTGTGTGGATCGATACCTGCCACGTGGGCGAGTGGGTATCTCTGGTTAGTGTCCCTGGGGATTCCTTCTTAACCACGGTCAGGTTAAAAATAGTCCAGAACTTTCATTATGTGAAAATTCTGGAAAAATAGTCCCAACTACCTAAGGGAATTAAGAAGTAGGCCTACAGATTCTCCGCATGGCCTGAGTGAGGCCCAAGGAGCTAGGCCGCCCTGGAATTAAACCCTTAGAAGTAGTATGACCTGTACAATTTTGTGCCTTTCGTTGTCTGGTCTAGGGGGTAGTACATACGCCAAGCGTGATTGGCTTGGTTTAAGCCATTTCAGGGGAGGTGTCGCCTTTCATTGTCTGGTCCAGGGGTAATACACACGGCAAGCTTGATCAACTTGACGGAGCCGGCTCGAGGAGGGTGTCTAATGTAAAGGCTCGAAACACCCGAAGATCCGAGAGTGCATTACTGATGATGTGTCCTGGCACATGATAATGAGAGGTTTCGATTTTCCTATACAAGCAGCTGGCTTAGGAGCTCAGACTTTAAATTCTGCAGACTAACCTTTGCCAGCTAAACATATAGATCCACCAGCCCTACACTTAAACCTAATCCTAAAGTCCAAAAGGGGCATACACCCCCATAAATAGGCAAATTCCAAGAGGGGTAGTCACCCCCATAAACCCTAGGCAACTTCCAAGGGGGGCATACACCCCCACAAACCCTAGGCATTCCCCGATTAACTTTTGATATTCTGAGAGGGGTAGGATTCAACAAGGCAAG
>NW_026780900.1:0-12500 GCF_030144855.1 Hypanus sabinus
ACCTTCAGACACCAGGCATGGAGCCGGGACTCTAACACCAGGGTCAGGACCCTTCTTTAGACAGGACATGGATATGGAGACCACACAACAACAGTCCATGCGAGTAGTGGCAAATGGCCTGCCTACTGAACTGGATACATGATGACAAGACAACGGATGGTACTATCACTGGACCCAAGATTGTTCCAAGCTGCGGGAGCTCTTGACTCACCCTGGCGGGTTAACCTTGCCTGGACCCACTCTGGCAAGGGATGGCGAATTGCTGGCACTTTCTGCGGGAGGAGTCTTGGCTTGCTCCTGCGAGAACCTGAGCTGTCTCTGGCTAGATGACTTTGGCTCGCGGTAGCTATGGTGACTTCGCTAGCACTCCATAACGCTCTCGCCCCAAACGGCTGAAGCCAGGGGCTTTTAAACTGCCGGTTCGGTCAAGAGTAAATTACCTTAATCACCAAGCTCGAGGGACACGTGAAACAGGGAGTTAAAGGAGTCAATGGTCCGAATCATAACACAACCTAGATAAATTTAAAGGGAAACCGATCCGGATCATGACAGAAGAAGGCAATGGCAAACCACTGCTGTAGAATATTTGCCAAGAACAAAGATGATCATGGAAAGAGAAAAGAATAAGACGAGCTTATTCACAGATTAAAGCTGGATAGAAGACCATGATCACTCATGTCCTGTGGCCTTTATCAATCGTGGGATTGAGTTTAGGAGCCAAGAGGTAATGTTGCAGCTATATAGAACCCTGGTCAGACCCCACTTGGAGTACTGTGCTCAGTTCTGGTCGCCTCACTACAGGAAGGATGTGGAAACCATAGAAAGGGTGCAGAGGAGATTTACAAGGATGTTGCCTGGATTGGGGAGAATGCCTTATGAGAATAGGCTGAGTGAACTCGGCCTTTATTCCTTGGAGTGATGGTGAAATAGAGGGGACCTGATAGAGATGTATAAGCTGATGAGAGGCATTGATCATGTGGATAGTCAGAGGCTTTTTCCCAGGGCTGAAAAGGCTAGTACGAGAAGGCACAGTTTTAAGGTGCTGGGGAGTAGGTACAGAGATGTTAGGGGTAAGTTTTTTATGCAGAGAGTGGTGAGTGCATGGAATGGGGTTGGTGACAGTAGTGGAGACGGATACAATAGGGTCTTTTAAGAGATTCCTGGACAGGTATATGGAGCTCAGAAAAATAGAGGGCTATGGGTAACCCCAGGTAATTTCGAAAGTAAGGACATGTTTGGCACAGCTTTGAGGGCCGAAGGGCCTGTATTGTATGGTAGGTTTTCTATGTTTCTATGACACAGCACGCAATGTGTATGTCAATGGTAATAACCTGTTTCTGATTCTAAACTCTTGTGATTAGGTTTTGTTGGTTCATTCAGGAACTGAATGATTGAAGGGAGTAGCTGTTCTTTTTATATCAGATATTTTATTATGGAGTTCAAAAGGAATATTTGAGTTAATAAGAATGGAGACTCCCCTAGCTTTAGCGGTAAATGATGAATGAAAATGCTGACCCGCCCACTTTGACAAAAGCCGGGAGTTATCAGAACAACGAAGATGAGTTTCTTGAAGGAAAGCAATATCAGCTTTGAGTTGTTCGATATGTGAGAATACCTTCCTCCTTTTAACAGGGTGATTCAATCCCTTTACGTTCCAGCTCACGAATTTAAGTGCACTAGCCATTATCGATTACTAATGCATAAAAGGCAGAAGGCATATAAAAAGTCAAGCAGTACAATAGCAGTCTGGGAGCAGAGATGTAAACATAGATTCGTAAAATCAACACTTATACATGTCCTGAGCAATAAAGAGATATAATATATACAGTGAGTGATGTTGGAACTAGAAAACTCACCCCACCCACACAACCCAAAACTAGACAGCTACCAAAACAAGTAGCTAGCTCTATCAAAAAAATTAACCCAAATACAACTTCCAGATCTGTGTCATTAACAGCAGTTCCGCATAAATACTATAATAAATAGTAACTAGTTTATGCACTAAAAACGTAACTACAGATTAGAACACCTTCTGCAGGAATATAAAACTTAATACAGAGAAAATCGGAAGAGGACCAAAACTAACCTGCCAGTGAAAAAATTATAGAAGAATAAAGTAAGAGAAAGGAAAATAAAGGGATAAAAAAAGGAGAGGAAGGGGAAAATTATAAATTCAAGACGAGTATTTATCAACCATTTACAGAGAAGAGAGAAAAAAATTCAGAAATTAGAAAAAAGGGATGAAGAAAAGAAAAAAGTATAATAAAATAAATAAATATAAAAAGAAGGAAAAATAGATCGGCAATTAAACTGTGAACCAACAAAGAGGAAGGCCTTCACTGAAGACTTCAAACCTCCAAAACAAGTTAAAGTCAGTTGTAGAACTCTGTAGATAAAGTTGTACAACAATAAAAGATAGATTTCACACACACCAGATCCAGGGAGAGATTGTCAACAGCCCTTAGAGTTTCGATGAATAATGTCTGAATGATTCAAGTAAAGTCTGAGTCCAGGAAAAGTAATTTTACTATGAGAAGTACTTATCCACCATTTTAGGAGGTCTGATCGGGTTCCAAAGATGGCTGGATAGCCGGAAGACTTGCCACAAATGCTTCAGCTTCCTTGGCTGACTTAAACCATTTGTATTTCCCAGTGTTAAGTTTGATTCGTAGATCAGCAGGGGAACGAAGCGAAGGTTTAAAACCACGATCAAAAAGCACTTTCATTGCGCCTTTAAACTCAACGCGCATCTTTAAGGTCTGGGGTGCAAAATCTTCCACAAAGCGAATGGTTGTATCCTGGAAAATGAAAGAACCTCTGCGATGTGCCTCTACGATCAGACGGTGCTTTACCTGGTATTGATGGAAGCTCAAGATTACTGGTGGGAGTAGCTGTTCTTGAACCTTCAATGCTTCTGCCATTGGGCTATAAGGGACCCAAGCTGAAGATGAGGCATTGAAGATGTTCTGTCTCCTTGGTGCCTTATCCTTTTAACATCTTTTGGGAGTTAGAACATAGAACATAGAACATGGAAAATGAAACACAGCATGGGCTCCTCAGTCCATGATGTTGGACCAACATTTTAACCTACTCTAAGATCAATCTAACCTTTCCTTTCCATATAGTCCTCTATCTCTTAATGCCCTTACTGTACCTGTCTCTTCCACCAGCTCTGGCAGGGTGTTCCATGCACCCACCTCTTACGGTGTAAAAAACCTACTGTTGATGTCCCCCTTGTACTTTCCTCCAATCACCTTTAAGTTATGCCCCTTCATATCACCCCGCAAACAGTCTCTATCTATCCATTGGATCTATGCCTCTTACCACCTTGTACACCTCTACTTCTCATGCCCCTTTGAGCTGAGGGCGATGGTGGGAGGAGAATTCACGGGGAATTCCTGGATGAAGTTGCATCAAGCTATTTCAGTGACAAAGAGAAACATTTTTTTTCTGCTGTACATTTCCTGAATGTTCTTCCCCTTTCCTTTCAATACAGCTTGCTTCAGGGTACCGTAACTCTTAGATTAAATGCACATTGTGCATTAATTTTTATAATGTTGCTTATGCTGGCATTTATGCACATTTTATTCCCTATCCGTGCTTTAACTGCAAACTTTTAAAAATATAGTTCTGTATTCTTTATAATTGTTGAATGTTGATATTTTGTTACATTCTGTGCCAATAACACCACAGCAAATTCGTAAGCAAAGCACGCAAAAAGCTGCAGGTCTTGAAGAGATACCTCGGCCTGAAAGGTCGACTGTTTATTCATTTCCATAGATGTTGCCTGACCTGCTGAGTTCCTTCAGTGCTTTATGAGTGTTGCTTTGGATTTCTAACATCTGCAGAATTGCTTGTGTTTAGCAAATTCCTAATACATGTAGTAAATAAAGTTAATTTGGAATTAAGTTGGAGTGTGCACTGGTAGTGGAGACTGATGAACCCCAATCACTGGACAAAATGGAGATCTTATCCCAATGTTTGTACCTGTTTCCAGAAATGGGCATGTCTCCCTTTCCCAATGGATGTTTGCATCTGGAACTCCTGGACTCTCCTCAGCCCTACACTTCCTCTGTTCCTGCATCATCATCGTGTCTAAATCCCACAACCCTCACCCCATCATGATGTCAGAGGGGGGTGTGGTCTCAAGAAGGCAAATTGCCATGAGCTTCGGAAGGCCAAGCAGGGACCGACAATAAATGCTGGCCACGCTAGAGCCACCCACACCCATAGCTTGATTTTTACGCCATCTCACCACCTCTTACATCCACAAAATTAGAGAGAGAAAGGCAGAAAGACAAATGAGGCTAGTGAATGATGGCTCTGGTTGGAAGACAGTGGTTGATGATTGGAAGGTGCTTGTAAGGTGGCCAATATTTCACAACACTTGCCAACTTGGGCAGAGTGGATCAGGCTTAGCGTTTGTTCTCAAGACTGGAGCGAACCAGACTTCATTACATTCAGACATCCTGAATAAAGCTCAACAGTTTATTCCAAACGACTTTGAAAATATTCAGTTATGGCAAGGAATCAGAAAAGATGAGATATGATGGGACTTTTTTGCAAGTGGAGTGTGGAGTACTACAGTAAGGAAATCTTACTGTATAGAGATTTAGGATGTTACCAAAGACCCCAACAAATTTCTGCAGACGTATTGTGGAGAGCATTACAGCTCGGGACATTGGAGTTCAGAGTACAATTCCAATGTCATACGTAAGGAGTCAGTATGTCCTTCCTGTGGAATACATGGGATTTCTGCAGGTGCTCCAGTTTTCTCCCACAGTCCAAAAATGTACTGGTTAGTAGGTTAATTGGTCATTGCAAATTGTCTCATGACCAGGCAAAGGTTAAACTGGGGGTTACTGGGTGGTATGGCTCGAAGGAGCAAAAGGGCTTTAATCCAGGCTATATCTCAATGAAATAAAATAAAAAATAAAATTCAGACTGGCTGCATCAGAGCCTGATAAGGTGGTTCCAAAGTGCAGGACTGATAGAGGCTGCAGAGGGTTGTAGACACAGCCAGCTCTGTCAGGGGCACAAGCCTCACCTCCGTTACAAACGCCCTCGAGAGATGGTGCCTCAGGAAGGCTCTGCCCAACATTAAGGAACCTTGCCTTATGGGGCATGCCCTCTTCTTATTAATGCCATTAGGGATGGGGAAGTTCAGGAGCCTGAAGTCACACAGTCAACGCTTTAGGAACAGCTTCTTCTCCCCTGATATCAGATTTCTGAATGGACATTGAACCCATGAACACTACCTCGATATTACATTCAAACTATTTATTTCTATCTCTCTTTCTCTCTATCTATCCATTTATTTATTGCAATTTAGTCATAAAGTCATAGAGCACTACAGCACAAAAACATGCCCTTCAGCCCATCCAGTTCATGCTGAATTATTATTCTGCCTGGTCCCATCTACCTGTACCTGGACCATAGCCCTCCATACCCCTCCCATCCATGCACTCATCCAAATTTCACTTGAATGTTGTTTAAACCTATAATAATTGATTTACATACTACACAAAATGACAAATATCACGTGTTGGTGATAATCAGCCTGATTCTAATTCGGATTCAGATTCTGAACTGTAGAGGTGACCTCTCCTGGAGTGCGCAAATGTGTTTAGTCTGACAGAGTCCTGGAGACGTATAGCACAGAAATGGGCCCTTTGTCCCATCTAGAGATAGGAGCATATTGTTCCCTTATAGTGGGGACACAGGTGGACAGGGTGGCAAACACTTGCAGTAAGTTTTAGGGCCTTGGGGATTGTTATAGAACTGAGAGACCAAAGAGTACAGTTACTTGCAGCCCAGATGAAGGGTCTTGGCCAGAAATATTGACTTTCATAGATGCCGCCTGACCTGCTGAGCTCCTCCAGCACTGTGTGTGGTTCTGGTTCAGGTGCATAGTTCCCAGAGATTGAAGACACAGGTGGACAGGATGTTGAACTTACACAGTAAGGGATAGGGCGCTATGGAGATTGTTGTCAGTCCCCACTAATCCCATTCATCTGCAATAAAGTCCATCAGGGCATTGGGCCCATCGAGTCTGCTCCACCGTTCAAGCATGGCTGGTTTACTGTTCTTCTCAACTCCATGCTCCTGCTTTCTCCCTGTAAGCCTTGTTGCTCTTACTAATCAAAAACCTATCAATCCTTGCTTTAAGTATACTCAGTGACTTGGCTTCCACAGATTCACCACCATCTGACTAAAGAAATCTCTGTTCTAAACAGTCATCCCTCTATTTTAAGGCTGTGCCTTCTGGTCCTAGTCTCCCCTACTATGGGCAACATGCTCTCCCTTCAATATTCAATAGGTTTCAATGAGAATTCCCTCTCATTCTTTTAAACTCCAAAGAGGATAGGTCCGGAGCCATCAAACACTCCTCATACGTTAAACCTTTAATTCCCAGGATCATCCTCATGAACGTTGAATCGTGGCTATTAATATTTGAGTAACTTTTATAATGGAGTTTGTTATTTATAATAAATGAGAGAATAGAGCCACAAGACATTGAAAGGAGTGACACAGTACTGCAACAGGGACACAGGGTCAGTTCTCGCCACTGTCTGAAAGGAGTTTGTGACCGTGTGGGTTCTCTTTGGGTGCTCCCAAAGACGTCTGGGTTAGTAGGTTAATTAGTCACATGGGTTTATTTGGGCAGCACAGGCTTCTTGGGCTGGAAGGGCTTTTTACCATGATGTATCTCTAAATAAATTTTAAAAATGTTAAGATAAATTAATGAAAATAAAAATTGAAGAATATTCAGGAACTTAGGAGATTGGACATTACATAATACATGCCCTTCGGCCCATGATGTTGTGCCAACTTTTTTTACCTACTGTAAAATCAAGCTAACTTTTCCCTCTGACATAGCCTTCATTTCTCTATCATTCATGTGCCTCTCTAAAATACCCCATTGTATCTGCCTTAACACCTCCCCTGGCAGTGTGTTCCACACATGCATCACTCTCTGTATAAGAAAACTCACCTCTGACATCTCCCCTGTACTTTCCTCCAATCACTTAAAAATTATGCCCCTGATATTAGCTACCTCCGCCCCAGGAAATAGTCCTTGGTTCTCCTTTGCAACAGGAAGAAATAATCAAAATAATTTTGTCTGTGTGACTGAGAAAATAATTTGGTAAAAAAATCTAGCACTTCATTGTTTCAAAATAAGAAAAACAGAAAGCAAACCGTGCACACAAGGGGATAAGGATTTTTAATTATAGATGTGTTTCACAAGATATTTAAAGGCAATTTCTTCCCTTTTCATCTAAGTGGTAAATTTCATACTTCCCAATTACTGTATCCACACTGAGCTGCAGAAGTGATGAGTGAAACTGACTTCCAGCAAAGCTGATGGTGTCACTCTAAGGAACTCATCTTATAAAAACTTGTCAATTCCTCAGGCTTATTCCGTCTTCAGCCCCCTTCCTTTGCAGTTCGCATCAACTCTTCCTGTAATGAAATGACTAATACCCACCCACTTGTACCCACTGTACATCCTGAGTGCTTACATCCCTGTGACTATCAACCCGACCCAATCTTGCACTGTTTACAAATACTCTTCTTTTCTGCTGAGGGTGGTGTAATTGAAATTTAGAGTGAAGTCCACAGAAAGCCAGAGTGTTGCTCAAGGCAGAGTAAAAGATGGAAGTGTAAGGAACAGATGGGTTTTTGTGAGAGGGTAGTAGTTTCACATCACAGAGGATCTCACTTGGACTGTACCTACCTGCTGTGTGGTGAAAAAAGCACAACTCTCCTCGTTCACCTCTGACGGCTGAAGAAGTTCAGCATGAGTCCCCAAATCCTTCGGACTTTCTACAGGGGCACCATCAAGAGCATCCTGACTGGCTGGTACGGGAACCGTACTACCGTCAATCATAGGGCACTGCAGAGAGTGGTGCGGACAGCCCAGTGCGAACCGTACCACCCTCAATCACAGGGCACTGCAGAGAGTGCTGCGGACAGCCCAGTGCGAACCGTACCACCCTCAATCACAGGGCACTGCAGAGAGTGGTGCGGACAGCCCAGTGCGAACCGTACCACCCTCAATCACAGGGCACTGCAGAGAGTGGTGCGGACAGCCCAGTGCGAACCGTACCACCCTCAATCACAGGGCACTGCAGAGAGTGGTGCGGACAGCCCAGTGCGAACCGTACCACCCTCAATCACAGGGCACTGCAGAGAGTGGTGCGGACAGCCCAGTGCGAACCGTACCACCCTCAATCACAGGGCACTGCAGAGAGTGGTGCGGACAGCCCAGTGCGAACCGTACCACCCTCAATCACAGGGCACTGCAGAGAGATGCTGCCCCCGGCACATCCTCGCTGATTTGACTCGATGCAAGCAATACATTTCACTGTATGTGTCGATGTACATGTGATAAATACGGTCACTGGCCGCTCTATCACGTCCACCTGCTCGTTAATGCAAATATCTAATCAGCCAATCGCAAGGCAGCAACTCAATGCATAAAAGTATGCAGACACGGTCAAGAGGTTCAGTTGTTGTTCAGATTGAACAGGAAACAACCAGGTGAAAGCACCTTATTAATGAGGAGAGTGGCCAGACTGGTTCAAGGCGACAGTAACTCAAGTAACCAGTGGTGTGCTTCTCTGAGAGCTCAACACGTCCAGCCTTGAAGAGCCTGAGCCGCAGCAGCAGAAACCCACAAACGTACATTCAGTGATGACTTTATTTGGCACAGAAAGTACCTAAGTGGTCACTGAGTGTGAAACTAATCTTTAGATCTATGGAAGGGCCAGTACAGAGTGGGGCAGGTTTTAGATGCAGGGTGTGTGGGTGGGAGAAGCTGTGAAACCAAGTCTGAAAAGGTGACCTTGGAACAAGAGCACGGAGTGCAGCAGGGTTAGAGGCTGCTCAGACCGTCAAGCTTGGCAGTAAGTTTACAGATGACACTAAATATGTGGAAGGATGTGGAAGCTATGGAGAGGGTGCAGAGGAGATTTACCAGGATGTTGCCTGGATTGGAGAACAAGTCATATGAAGCAAAGTCAGCAGAGCTGGGACTTTTCTCTTTGGAGCGTAGAAGAATGAGAGGGGACTCAATAGAGGTCTACAAGATTATGAGAGGCATAGATAGGGTGGATAGTCAGTACCTGTTTCCCAGGGCACCAATAGCAAACACAAGAGGGCATAGGTACAAAATTAAGGGAGGGAAGTTTAGGGGAGACATCAGGGGTAAGTTTTTTTACACAGAGGGTTGTGAGTGCCTGGAATGACTTGCCACGGATGGTGGTGGAGGCTAAAACATTAGGGCCTCTTGGACAGGGACATGGATGAAAGAAAAATAGAGGGTTATGGGGTAGTGTGGGTTTAGTGCTTTTTTTTAGGATTATATGGGTTGGCACAACATGGAGGGCTGAAGGGCCTGTACTGTGCTGTAGTGTTCTATGGTTCATTGGTTAAATAGATGGTGTGCCTGACAGCGAAGGTGGCTCACAGGATTTACGGAGGGATCTTGATCAGCTGGCAGAGCAGTCTGAGGAATGACAAATTACATTTCGGGAAGGCAAGTAAAAGCAGGTGCTCGGGCCCTGGGGAGCCGTGTAGAACAGAGGGACCTCGGGTCCATAGAGAGGAGGCTGGTTTCTGTGATGTTGATCCAGTCTTCCCTCCCTGCTACAACTTTCCAGTCTGTAAATCTCCTCTGCAGCACAATCACATACTGGGCAGGTCTTTGTTTAAACGCTGATGGTGTGGAGATCTAGGTTAACTCAAAGACTTATGGTAATGTTTTTGAAACTGGGAGGGGGCAGGGCAGTAGTGCTAGTCTTGTAGCAGCTGAGAGGAAGTGTCTGTGTTGGCCAGTGTTTGCAACCTGCTAAAGTCTGTGCACTGCCTGTCTCTCAGGGGTTGGTGTTGGCCAGTAAGTCCGTGTCTCCGCAACCCCCTCTGCACTGTAGCACTGCGAGTGAATTATTTCCTCAGGAGGGTGATACAGTCATGGAAGAACTCCAGGCAGGTAAGTGACTTGTCAAGCTCCTCAATGCTGCCAACTATGCCCTCCATCAGTGTCCGCTCACTGACGTGCCCCAGCACAGAGTGAAGTGGCACAGAAAGATCCAGGCTGGAGATGAAGAGGAGACAGGGAGATCATGTTGAGAGTGAGAGTCTTGACAGGGGAGATGCTGAAAGATTGTTTCCCCTGGTAAGGGAGTGTGGATAAAAGGGAGAACAAGAAAAAAACTGCTGGGGGAACAATGTATTGAGTAGTATCCGTGGGGTGGGAAAGGAAGTGTGATGTTCAGGTCGAGACGCTTTAGGAGTCAAGGGTCCTGACCTGAAGCATTCACAATTCAAAATCTGAATCAGGTTTATTATACAGTGTGAAATCTGTCATGTTTTGTGCAGTACAATGCAAGACAAAAAATTGCTGTGAATTACAATATAAATAAAATGATAACAAGTGGAAGAGAGGAATAGTGAGGTAGAGTTCATGGGTTCATGGTCTGTTCAGAAATCTGATAGCAGAGGGGAGAAGGTGTTTCTAACACACTGAGTGTGTCTTTAGGCTCCTGCACTAGGTTGTAAGGTTGGCATATACCAGATGTTGAGGGTTCTTCATGATGAATGAACCCTTTTTGAAGATGCTGGGTAGGATTGTGCCCTTTATGGAGCTGGCTGAATCTAAAACCCTGTGCAAATCACTCTCCGCACCCCCACCCCTCTCGTGACAGACGGGTGCGTTGCTCCCGCGGCTTGCTTTCTGCACGGAGGAGCCTCCTGAGGGCCGGAGATTCAGGACCATCCTATGGAAGCAGAGGGATGAGGAGGAAACTTTTATTTTGGAAGTCTCCACCCGCTGAACTATGGGGAGGCATCGAGTGCGGTCCTGTGCCATGAAAGGGACACATTCTTGGTTAAAAAGGGAGTCAACAGTTGTGGGGAACTGAAAGGGATCTAAACTTCTTTTCCTGCACTGTCTCCTCATCTCACGTTTGCATGAACCGTTCTCCAACTTCCATACTTCCTAGTAGACGTGCTGTGAGTATGCCCAAGGTCAGTCATGAGCCTATGTAGTTCTGGAACTTCATACTATGAAATTGGTTTCCTGTTGGACAGACTCTAGGAAGGAGCTCACCATAAAACCATAAGACATCGGAGCAGAATTAGGTTGTTCAGCCCACCAAGTCTGTTCCACCATTCCATCACAGCTGATTTATAATCCCTCGCAACCACATACCACCGTCTTCTCCCCTTGACTAATCAAGTATCCATCAACCTCTTCCTTAAGTACCCAATGATGGCCTCCATGGCCGTCTGTAGCAATGAATTCCAGAGATTCACCACGTTCTGGCTTAAGGTATTCCCTATTCTAAAGGGACGTCCTTTTATCCTGATGCTGTGCCCTTCGGTCCTGGACTCCCCCACTTTTCGAAATAACTTCTCCACATCCAGTCTTTCAAAATTCAGCAGGTTTCATCTAATTTAGATTAAGATTCATAAAGATTATATCTCACCTTGCAAAAGGAGATTCAGGATTCAGGATTCCCATTCCCATTCCCACTCAACACCAGGATCACACTGTTGAAACCTGAGGCCATGTAGACAGCAGTCTAGAGGGCTTCTGTGATTGAATAACGGGTGAGATGCTGGAGACGTTCCCTGTAGACCCACAGAATGAGGCAGAGAGCTTCAGGGTAAAAATCACTGCTGTGGAGAAGTTTTGTGGGTATGATGGAGACACCTGGATGGTATATTGCCTCAGTTTGGGTATACTTAAGGCAGAGGTTGATAGATTCTTGATTGGTCAGGGATATGGGGAGAAGGCAGGAGATTGGGGCTGAGAGGGTACATTGATCAGCCATGATGAAATGGTGGAACAGCCTCAATGGGCCAAACGGCCTAATTCTGCTCCTGTATTTTATGGTCTTAAGTCTGAAGAAGCCATTTGCTGTCCTGGAATTCCGAGCATTAAGGATCAGCTTCATTCACCACACACATTTACATGGATTAGGAATTTGCTCTTATGTGTTGGTCAGAATGCAACATGCAACAGGATTCAACAATTATAAGGAATAATGCAAAAAATATAAAATTAGAGGTTAAGTTGCAGATATGTAACAAAATGTGCATAAATACAATAAATACCAGCATGTATTTACAATAAACAGCATTGTCGTAGCAGTACAGTAGCATGACACTCTACAGTACCCGGGTTCATCTCTCGCTGCTGTCTGTCAGGAGTCTGCACGCTCTCCCCGTGCCTGCTCCGGTTTCCTCCATGGTCCAAATACATGCAAGTTGGTTGGTTAATTGGCCATTGTAAATTGTCCTGTGATTTGGCTAGGGTTACGTCGGGGGTCGTTGGGTGGTGCAGCTCGAAGGGCCAGAAAGGCTTGTTTGGCGCTGTGTCCCAATAAATAAATCAAATGAAATAGAATAAAAAGTGGTCACAATGCAGTGACAGGGTAGCAGATAGAGGGGGTGGGGGGCTATCTAGAACGTTTGATCAGATTACCTGCCTG
>NW_026780901.1:0-21836 GCF_030144855.1 Hypanus sabinus
CACCAATCTCCTATGTGGCACCTTATCGAATGTCTTCTGAAAATCTAGGTACACAACATCTACTGGCTTACCCTCATCTAACATCCTTGTTACACCCTCAAAAAACTCCAACAGATTAGTCAAGCATGATTTGCCCTTGGTAAATCCATGCTGGCTCAGCCTAATCCTATTTCTGCCATCTAGATGTGCCACTATTTCGTCCTTAATAATGGACTCAAGCATCTTCCCCACGACTGACGTTAGGCTAACAGGGCGATAGTTCTCCGTTTTCTCCTTCCCTCCCTTCTTGAAAAGTGGGACAACATTAGCCACTCTCCAATCTTCAGGAACTGATCCTGAATCTAAGGAACATTGGAAAATGATTACCAATGCATCCGCAATTTCCTGAGCCACCTCTTTTAGAACCCTCGGATGCAGACCATCTGGACCCGGGGATTTATTAGCCTTCAGTCCTACCAGTCTACTCATCACAGTTTCTTTCCTAATGTCAATCTGTCTCAATTCCTTTGATATCTTATGACCCTGGCCCATCCATACATCTGGGAGATTGCTTGTGTCCTCCCTGGTGAAGACAGATCTAAAGTATGCATTAAATTCTGTTGCCATTTCCCTGTTTCCCATAACAATTTCTCCCAATTCATTCTTCAAGGGGCCAACATTGTTCTTAACTATCTTCTTTCTCTTCACATAGCTAAAAAAGCTTTTGCTATCCCCTTTTATATTCCTGGCTAGACTGAGCTCATACCTGATTTTTTCTCTCCGTATTGCTTTGTGGATCCAGAACTGGCTTGCCCACAGAAGGCAAAGAGTGGCTGTAGACGGGTCATATTCTGCATGGAGGTCAGTGACCAGTGGAGTGCCTCAGGGATCTGTTCTGGGACCCTTGCTCTTCGTGATCTTTATAAATGACCTGGATGAGGAAGTGGGGGGGATGGGTTAGTAAGTTTGCTGATGACACAAAGGTTGGAGGTGTTGTGGATAGTGTGCAGGGCTATCAGAGGTTACAGCGGGACACTGATAGGATGCAAAACTGGGCTGAAAAGTGGCAGATGGAGTTCAACCCAGATAAGTGTGAAGTGGTTCATTTTGGTAGGTCAAATATGATGGCAGAATATAGTATTAATGGTAAGACTCTTGGCAGTGTGGAGGATCAGAGGGATCTTGGGGTCCGAGTCCATAAGATGCTCAAAGCAGCTGCACAGGTTGACTCTGTGGTTAAGAAAGTGTATGGTGTACTGGCCTTCATCAATCATGGAAATTTGGGAGCTGAGAGGTAATGTTGCAGCTGTTTAGGACCCTGGTCAGACCCCACTTGGAGTACTGTGCTCAGTTCTGGTCATCTCATTACAAGAAAGATGTGGAAGCCATAGAAAGGGAGCAGAGGAGATTTACAAGGATGTTGCCTGGATTGGGGAGCATACCTTATGAGAATAGGGTTGAGTGCACTCGGCCTTTTCTACTTGGAGTGACGGAGTTTGAGAGGTGACCTGCTGGAGGTGTATAAGATGATGAGAGGTATTGATCGTGTGGATAGTCAGAGGCTTTTTCCCAGGGCTGAAGTAGCTGGCACAAGCGGGCACAGGTTTAAAGTGCTTGGGAGTAGGTACAGAGGAGTTGTTAGGGGTAAGTTTTTTTATGCAGAGAGTGGTGAGTGCAAGGAATGGGCAGCCGGTAACGGTGGTGGAGGCAGGTAAGATAGGGTCTTTTAAGAGACTCCTGGACAGGTACATGGAGCCTAGAAAAATAGAGGGCTATGGGTAACCCTAGTAATTTCTAAGGTAGGGACATGTTCGGCACAGCTCTGTGGGCCGAAGGGCCTGTATTGTGCTGTAGGGTTTCTATGTTTAAATCAAATCATCTTTCCAGCCTGAAAAAGATCAGTTTGTCTTACTCTACGCACTAACCACTCTTTAGTCCGTGTTAACACACATCCCCAATACCACGAGCTTGTTCACCAGTTTTTCATGTTGCACCTTATCGAATGCCTTCTGGAAGTCTAAATAAACCGCTACACCCACCGACTGCCCTCTATTGACTTTAGTTGTTTCACCCACAAAGAACTGCAGCAAATACTATTTACCCTTCACAGAAATACATTGACTAATATTCTCGGAGCAATCTCAAGAAATTCATTAACCACACGGCTTCTTAGGCAAGCGCTGGGAACGGCATCTCTGCGCCCAGCAGCGGAGTCAAATGTGATGTGCCGGAGCAACAGATGTGAACATTCCACCACCCGGTTTAAAAATAACAAGTGAAGTCCACATGTAGGGGAATCCCAACAAGCTTCCAATCCAACTTCCCGGCGGGGGGGACTGACTGCCCGCATCCGTCATTCAGCGAGTTAGCGAAACGCACACAACAACAGAATAGCCACATCTATATAGTCTTCATTACACGGAAATTGTATTTGGTAACTTGTTTGGAGGATTTGGCTATGCTTAACCTGGTTGTTGAGTTGTGTACAGAATTCTATTCGGAAATTGCGATTGTGAAACACTATAAGAACCGTGTAAATTCACCAGGGACGTGACTCCTGCACGCTTAAACTCACTGGGGTCCACTTTCCACCGGGTGAGCAGACCCTGAACAGCCTGGTAAGCTCAGTGCTGGCCAGAACACGAATAACGTGTTTCTAGACCCAGTACTTGAAGCGGACACTGCCTGCTTACGAGCGTCCATTCTTATTGAAGGGCTGGATATGTGATGGGTCAGGTTGCAGATCGAAAACGACATTTGCTCTTAAGAAGCCAAACCTTGGCGTGGAATCAACAGTTGGTTACTAATCAGTAACCACCCTCTGAGTAAAGTTACCCCTCAGACTGCCTCTCACCCCTAACCTATGACCTGTAGTCCCACCCAACCTCAGTGGAAACCGCCTGCTTGCATCCACCACATCAATACCACTCTTAATTTGTACACCTCCACCACATTGCCCATCAATCTCCCACGTTCCTATCCAATTCAAGCTCTCCACTGCACGAGTATGTTGGTCGGTGCTCGCTCTTGGTGTCAGGGTGCCCCTTGTAGACCAGGTTGCCATTTTTTTTTATCATGATGAGAGCGCCGTTGGACAAGAGGGCCGACCGAATTCAGCGCGGGAGGAGGCTGGAGCGGGGTGAGTGCAGCAACAACGGAAGCTCCAGCAGATGTGTAGGTGACGGCTGCAAGGGACACTAAATTGACGGGGGCGGGGGGAGACCAACACGGAGAAAGCCCTCGCATCATGCTTCCCAGGATCACGTAGGAGCAATGGAATCCCCCCCTCCACCTACTGGAATGGGCTCTCTATTTCCGTGCCCTGACCTACCGTGTGAGAACAGGCCTTTCTGCCCACCATCTATGTGCCCACTTTGATGCCCGCCCAAACTATGCCTCCATTCTCTGCCCGATCCCGTGACTGTATTGAGAATTAGCTCTGTGTTGCATAGTGAGTCACTCTGTGGGGCGGACAACCTGTTCCTTGCGTGGCCCCGGGGGGATTCATGTCAGGCAGGGTCTTTATCTCTCTTTCATTGAATTTGAAGGATCTCGCTCGTTGCTGGGTCTATTGCAGCCATACTCTATGCTGCGTGAGGTTTTCTGCAGTGGAGAGTATGCCTCAATGGGCTACCTCGCAGTGAGTTCACGTTAGGAACCATCTGTGTTTTCTACCAAAGTGTCTGCTAGGGTGTAAGTCGCCTTCACGCCGTTTCTGCGTCCTCTTGTCAAATTTCGCTATTAGTTTTGTCCACTCCCTCAAATGGAGAGCAGGTAAATAGGCGAATAGTTTCCTGCTTTAATTGCAAGGCCCCAAATCATCACTGCAGTGACGTCCCGTTTCCTGGTGCCCATTACTTCTGAGATGACGTATGCTTTTGGAGGCACTTAAAAGGGAACGCTCCACGCAGAATAACCTTGGATCAATCATTCTCAAAAGCCAATCAACAGTGGCAGTTCCCAAGCAATTCTTCAAAGCTATGCTTTATTTTTAGAAATGTTTCCACATTGAGTAGTTACTTTTTGTCATTAACGCAAACAAGTAAAGATTTAGTTTTGAACACTTCTGACATTGCCAATTAACTCTCCCATATCTTGGGTTACAATCTTAAATTGAGAAGATCACTCAACAACCATGTAACAATGCTGATTTCCCGAGTTCTTGTCCTGCCATTTTTAACGGCCGCGACATGCTGTGATCCTGGGGGCTATTTGCAGAATTTGCTGCTCTAGCTCTCCGTGGTGGTTCTCTGCAGAGATCTCAAATTAGATCATTTATGTAAACACTCCGATAATTACCCGACATCAGTTCAAAACAAATTACGATTTCTGCTGATCAGTTCATCAGTGAATTGTGCCATTAATAGCCATTCAAATCCCACAGAAGGAGGCTGACTCTCACTAATTACCTCACTGAGAAAGAAAACAGGAACTTATTCCACATACTCTAAATACCTATCTTTTCATCGGCAGTTTTAACTTTTCAGTGGGTATTTACATTTTTCGCAATCATGTAACTCATGGTTTTCATGTAACTCTTCCGAAATTTTCCTGATTCACAATTTACCACTGTAGTGGGCCTGATCACAAACAGCCACGAGTTGGACTGAGATATCCCTCAATATCAGCAAGACAGAAGCGCTGATCACTTACTTTAGGAAGGTTGTAGTGTGTGTGTGGGGGGGGGGGGGTGTTACATATGCTTCTGTTTATGTCAATGTGCTGAGGTTGAGAAGGGTTGAGGATTGAGAAGTATGATAAAGTAGACTCTTGACTTCACAATCTACCTTATCGTCTACAGATAAAATGCAGTGCATTGTCTAATAAGGTGCAAAGCCGTAACGAGGTAAAGTGCGAAGTCAAGAATGTATCTTACCATACTCGGAAACCATTCAGTAGTCTAGTAACACTGGGATAGAAGCTGTCCTTGAGCCTGATCTTGCATGCTTTCAAGGTGCTGTATCTCCTGCCCAATGAGAGGGGGGAGAAGGTGGGGTGGGGGTGGGGGTGGGGGTTCTTTGATTATTTTGGCTACTTTACCAAGGCAGCAGGAAGTATAGACAGTCCATGGAAGGGAGGCTAGTTTCCCCATTTTACTAAGCTTTGCTTACAACTTTCTGCAGTTTCTTGCATTCACAGGCAGAGCTGTGTTGCACCTTATTGCCTATCTGCACTGCCCTTTATCTGTAGCTGCTACCCTTTATTTTGTGTTTTATTGTTTTATCTTGTATTACCTCAATGGACTATATAATGAATTGATTCAAAAGAACAGTATGCAAGACAAGCTTTTCATAGTGCTAGATTTCATACAAAAATGATGATAAGCTAAACCAAACCACTACCTTCTTTTAGTAGCGTTGGTATCCTTGGAAATACTATTGTGTTTCATTTCAACTAACTACCTTATTCTCAATAATTTCCCATCAATAGCAAATGCCTTGGCTACCACGTTTGCACTTCTCTCCACATAGAAGTGCTCACTGTTTCCTCACTCCTCAGCCTCTCAATGAGGGATCATTTCCTATGGTAATTGGGGTGGTCTATGAACTAGGAATATCTGTGGTCATCCCTGGGATCTTCAGAAGATGGATGGCTGCCTAATCAACCCAACCAACATAGTAGGTGCTTGTGAGATGAAGTAACCACGGCTCAAGTTCCAGCAACTCATTTACAGCTTTGCATCCAATGTGCCACCAACATGCTCCTTTCATCTTCAGAGTGGCTAACGTCCAGCAACTGGTGGCTTTATTAATGTGGCACGAGACATAGTTCCTTGTACTGTTGAAGATATACCCTCACACCCTCTTGTTCTGGACTGCATGCAGTTCCCTCTGCGTCCAATTTAGGTGATCATTTCTAAAATCTTTTCATGATTCATGGAGTGCGAATGCAAGATATTAATCCAAAATGTAGACATTTCCCTTGCCCCAACAATGCTGCTCAACCAGCTCTGTTCCTCCAACAAATTACCTGTTGTTACGTTTTTGAGCCTTGATATCAGCTTTGTTATAAACAATCCCTTTCAGTTTTGTCAAGTGTAATTGTCAATTCCTGAAACTAATGTGATGCAGAAAAATAACTAATATTAATCTAGTTGTTTAAGAAATAGCTTTTGAATTGATTGAAGACTTGTAGACTGTGAAGCAAAGTTCAAGATATTTAGAGGGGTTTAATCACAATGAACCTTTCTATAAAATTAGTTGTTCCTCACCTTTTAAACTGGTCTGCTGGTTGTTGTCTTGTTTCTTTCTGGGATAGGTCATCCTCTTTCCTAACTCCTGATTCGGTATGCCCTGCTAACATGAACTCTCCTCACCAATAGAGTTCTCACAAAACACCATCTGCCCTGACAGTGCATATGTTGACCATTTAATATTCCCAACTTCAGTACAAGTCAGGATATCACTGAAATGAGAAGAGACACAAAACAGTTTTAACTGGCAACCAAAGTAACTGAAGACATATTCCTACACAAATACACATATTGGTATCCTACACAATATGCATGTTAGCATCGTACACAAATATGCACATATCTACAGGGGGAAGCAAGATCTCAGCTGTGATCACACAAGAGCATAAGACATTGAAGGACGTGGAAATCATTTATCCCATTGCATCTGCTCTGCATTTACCTAAGTGCCATTTTTCTTCACTAGCCCTATGTCCCCCAACACCTGGCCACCCAAAGACCGCTGTCTTGATTATACTGACAAGGTCTCATATCCCTTTTGAGTAAAAAGTTCCAAAGAGTCCTTAAACTCTTGGCAAAGACACTTCTACATACCTCTGTCCCAAGTGAGAGCCTCTTTATTTTGTGACGGTGGCCCATGGCTCCCCCATCAGGAGAAACATCACCTGGGGTCCAAGTCCAAAAAAAATCCACATCTTTCAATGAGATCACCTTCCATTCTCCTAAACTCTAGATAACAAAGGTCCAGTCTCCTAAATCTCCACTCATATGACAATTCTCATCCATGTGAATCTTCCCAGCACTCCTTGATTGTAAGTTTTCAAGGCAACATAGTCTCGTCAGAGAGACTGCTCATTGCTTTTCTGTTTTGCTGGTGGTCTTAATCTTCAAGCATCTCAGCCAGCATGCTGGAGAAACTGCATATCATTCTCTCTAGCACTAACAGATGCTTCCTGTGATTTGGTGACCAGAATTGTAGGCAGTGGTCCTCTCTGTACTGCCCCAGCCTGCAATTCCCTGTAAGCATGAACCCCATTCCTTAACTGGCACAATAGTAGTCTGAGATCAGTATAGTAACCAAAGGAGCCAAGGTGTATGCTGGCTGTATTGGCATTAATATACCACATATAAGATCTGAACTCTTGAAATTGCCATTTTCAAGAAACTATGTACCTGTGCACCAGGTCTCTCTGTTCTACTTTGTCCTGGACTATAGAGGTATGAGTTCAAATCCCACCAAGGGAACTTGGAAATGTAAACTTAGATAATTGAATAAATTAGGAGTTTCAATGTCTCAGCATCAGTAACCCAGGTCCATCTTTTCCCACACTGTCTGTGTGGAGTTTGCATAATCTGTGAATGTACGGTTTTCCTCTGGATGCTCCAGTGCCTTCATACATCCCAAACCCATACGGGTCACTGGGTCACTCCTTGTAAGCTGGTGAGTGGTGGAATATGAAAGGAGCTGATGGGAAAGTTAAAAGGAGAATAGCATAAGTGGGTGGTTGGTCATTAGTACAATTTCAATAGCTCTGAGCTGTGTAACTCTCATTCTATTTCTCCCTCTTAGTTTATTAACTTTGCACCTGCTGTTCATGAGGCATGTTTCTGAC
Source organism: Hypanus sabinus (assembly GCF_030144855.1). NCBI lineage: Eukaryota > Metazoa > Chordata > Chondrichthyes > Myliobatiformes > Dasyatidae > Hypanus > Hypanus sabinus. Next base: position 7,786 of record NW_026780901.1, read on the forward strand.
ACATTTTTGGAGCTGTCATTGACAGTGCCTTTTCTGCTTCAGACTTGCGATTCTACCTTTCTCCAAAATATTTACTCTTTCCACTAGGAAATGGTCCCGTGACACTGCAGTTGGAGCTCATCTTTCTTTTCAAATAAACTTTCCAAGATCTCCTTCCCCTGAGCATCCTGCTGGCCAATGGTGATATCTCTCTACATAATTAAGAAAACTAAAAACCGTTGCATTAGACTATCCCCTCCAACCCATTCCCACTACACCCTCATGTCCATATTAGATGTTTTGCTAATTATCCTGATCAGATGTCTGGCTGTCCAGGGATACTTCTCCCAGAGCTGGTACTTTTGACCTATTGGATTGGATCAGTTTCTGTTGATCTATGTCATAGGGTTCCCACCTTACTAGCTGTTCCACACCTTGAGCTGCACCTAAGATCAGGGCCAAACTGTTAGGATGCTTCTCTCCCTTCCTCATATCTCCAAGTACCCCCAGTCTAGACTCTACTCAATGACTTTGAGCTGCACCATTCCAAGGGGAAGATTCTGCTGAGTGTGTGCTTGCTTGGGACTCTCCTTTGTCCACAAGCCATCTGCAATCCAGACACATAAACTAATCTGACCAAACTTAGTCACTATTACATATATATGTAAGAGAAGATGTGCTGGCGTTGACAAGTGTCCAAAGAGGTTCATGGGAATGTTACTGGGAGTGAAAGGGTTAATGTAGGAGGTTAATGTTTAATAGCTCAGGGCCTGTACTCAATGGAGTTTAGAAAATGAGGGGAGATCTTATGGAAGGCCTAGACAGAGTAAACATTGAGAAGATGTTTCCAGCCGTGGGGCAGACTAGGAGTAGAGTTGCAGCATCAGAATACAAGAACGTTCCTTTAGAGTAGAGTTGGGGGGGAATATCTTTAGCCGCATGGTGATGAATCTGTGGAATTCGTTGCCACAGAAGGCTGTGGTAGCCTAGTCATTGGGAGCTTGATATGTTCTTGATTAGTTATGGGGAGGAGGCAGGATAATGAGGTTGAGAGAAAAAACATATCAGCCATGATGAAACGGTGGCCTAATTCTGCTCCAATGTCTTATGGTCTTATATCTGCTCTTTACTGAAACTTTTGCAGAGGACAACATTCTGACATACTGCTGCCTTGAGTTACCTGAACTCCCAACACTGGGAGCAGATCCTGCTCCTCCCCCACCTTACCCACTGCCACATTCTTGACTTTTACACAATTGCTGAACTGTCTCTGGTGACTGTGAACTTAAGTACAGAAGATGTAGCAAGAGTTGGTGCTTCAACCCTTTGGGTCTGGTCTACCGTTCACTGAGGTCACAGTCAACCTTCAACCTTACTGCCACTTTCCAGCCCTGTACATGACTCCAGGCCTGAGATGGGTAACACTGAAATGGCCCAGCAAACTCCTTGGTTCAAAGACAAATGGGATGGACAATAAGGCCACCAGGGAATTCCAGATCCTAATAATAAATGTCTTTTTTTTAAATGGAAGATTTTTTCAAAAAATATTCAAAACATCTTCAACAAGACGGCATCTATTATTAAGGACCCCATCACGCAGGAAATACTCTTTACTTATTGCTACATCAGGGAGGAGGCCAGGAGCCTGAAGCCACTCAACATATTAGGGACAGCTTTTTCCACTCCACCATCAGGTTTCTGAACACTATCTCAATATTGTTGTTCTCTTTTTGCACCACGTACATATATATATATATACACATTTACATGTGTAACCCTCTCACTGGCATTCATATACAAACCTGGCTAATTATCTAACTCTGCTAACAGCCACATGACTCAGTGGTGAGAAGGCCACCTTTCATAAACAATATACATCTAGAGTCGGTATGATTTGGGGTTCAACCAAACAGGAAAGTTGGGATGTTCCGACGAAGGAACATTGATCGTTGTGAATGCTGTGTAAATACTCCTCCACGTAAAGTTATCGCTCGCCAGAAAATTAACAGATTGTACTCCGACATAAAATTATAAATAAATGTATTTGCCAAATTTACAGTTACAGAAAAAATAAAATAAAATAAAAGGGTTACTAGTTTACTGTTAAACTAGTCTGATGTGGCACGTGAACATTGGAGCTCATTTCTGGACTAGTCGGGGGTATCGCTTTCCTCGTGCACTGAACCCCCGTTCTGAACTAGCCACAGACTGAACCTCCCTCAAAGACCATCTCAAATGAACTGGCTCTCTCAGGAGTAGAACAGAGTGATCTAGGAATAATGATGCATAGTTCCCTGAAGGTGGAATCTCATGTGGATAGGGTGGTGAAGAAAGCTTTTGGTATGCTGGCCTTTATAAATCAGAGCATTGAGTATAGGAGTTGGGATGTAACGTTAAAATTGTACAAGGCATTGGTGAGGCCAAATTTGGATTATTGTGTACATTTCTGGTCACGGAATTATAGGAAAGATGTCAACAAAATAGAGAGAGGACAGAGGAGATTTACTAGAATGTTACTTGGGTTTCAGCACCTAAGTTACAGGGAAGGGCTGAACAAAGGTCTTTATTCTTTGGAGCGTAGAAGGTTGAGGGGGAACTTAATAGAGGTATTTAAAAAAATAAGGGGGATAGATCGAATTGACATGGATAGACTTTTTCCATTGAGAGTAGGGGAGATTCAAACAAGAGGACATGAGTTGAGAGTTAGGGGGCAAAATTTTAAGGGTAACACGAGGGGGAATTTCTTTACTCTGAGAGTGGTAGCTGTGTGGAATGAGCTTCCAGTAGAAGTAGTAGAGGCAGGTTCGGTATTGTCATTTAAAGTAAAATTGGATAGGTATATGGATAGGAAAGGAATGGAGGGTTATGGGCTGAGTGCGGGTTGGTGTGACAAGGTGAGTGTAAGCATCGGGATGGACTAGGAGGGCTAAGATGGCCTGTTTCTGTGCTGTAATTGTTATACGGTTATATTGGCACTTCTTCCTTGGAGCCATTCATCTCAGAAAGCACTTCTTACTCCTCCGAACAGCATTCTGCGGCATCTTCCTTTGTGCCCGCTCCACAGCTCCCTGAAAAAAGCCCCCAAACCGTGCTACTCTCCTTCAGAAATCTGCTCCCACCCAGCACTCTTGGATGTTCCACTGGGCAGCAAGATACAACACGTATCAAGCCACCCTGATCGATTAACACCACATTCCTGACTTGGACAACATGGCTCCTTATCTTTAGCCGAAGCCAAAGCACTCTTGCTTGCAGGATACACTACTTTTACAGAAGACTGCTAAAATAAAAATATCTCACAGTGTAGCGTAGAAATCTTACCCAGGGCATATATGTATTTCTTATTGTAATTGATGGTACTTTATGTATTGCACCATACTGCTACAGCAAAACAACCGATTTCACAACGTAAGCCAGTGATTCTGATTCTCCTCTCTCTTACATCCTGAACTGAGCTGCTCTGGTCACTTCTCACTGCTCCCTGATAGGCGCTAAGCTTTGCAATGCTCTCCTGCTATTGGATAGCCTGGTTGACTGGAAATGTCCAGGTTGACCGTGGAAGTGTGTCTCCGGGCCGATGGAGCCATTGGAATATGGAATCCTTTCACATTTTACAAGACAAGCTGCTGGTTGTGTAATGAATGAATGTGGACATCTCACTGCTCACCTGATATCTCCCCTTGTGGGGCTAAGCAGCTGTTTGTCTACAGAGACGGCCTCCATTCAGCACCTTTACCTCTGCTTCCATGCCCCCACCCACCTCCTTCTTCTTGGCTCTCAAATTACAAATGTCTTCATCTTGTGTTGATTGCAGTCTAGATTGGTGCAGGTGTGGGGAGTGTGAGGACGTGGTAGGGCCAGAAATGTGAGGAAAAGCCAGGCCTCCTCAAATGGTGAGGAGGCGGGAGTGTGAGGCCTGAATAAAACTAAGCAGAGGATGATGTCGAGGAGCCAGTTCATTGTTTAGGGCAAATTCTCCCTGCTCCCTGACTGAGGGCTTGTGGATAGTGTCGGACCAACTTGGCCAGTGCAGGAGTATTGCAAGCCATCCAAATCCCTTTCTTTGGAGGGAGAAGAGACAAGACTTGACATTTCCACACACTGCATGATGCTTTGTGGGGGCGTCTGTAGAAGTCGTTTGTCTATAAGAGTAGATTTAGCTCTGACAACTTCTCTAAGGCTACAGAGTCATATATCTGACTAGACAGCTGTGATGACCTGGGCAAAGTCCCTGAACACAGACAGTGAAAACCAGTTTCCCCTTTCTGGACTCTGTCTGCCCTTCCTGCTGCCTTGGTAGAGCAGCCAGCATCATCAAACAACCCCCTCACCCCAGTCATTTTCTCTCCTCTGCCTTCCCAAGTTCAAAGTAAATTTATTATTGAAGTACATATGTGTCACCAAACACAACCCTGAGATTTGTTTGCTTGTGGGCCCACTTAATAAATCCAGGAACTAAAATAGAGTCAATGAAAGACTGCTCTCAACAGAACAAACAACCAGTCTGCAAAAGACAGCAAACTGCAAAAAAAGGAAATAATAAATAGATAAATAAGCAATAAATGTTGAGAACATGAGATGAAGAGTCCTCGAAAGTGAGTCCATAGGCTGTAGGAACAGTTCAGTGAAGAGGCAAGTGAAATTGAGTGAAGTTAGTCCTTTTGGTTCAAGAGCCTGATGTTTGGGGTTAATCATTGTTCCTGAACCTGGTGATGTGAGTCCTGAGGCTCCTGTACCTTCTTTCAGCAAGAACAGCGCATGGCCTAGGCAGCAGAGGCCCCTGATTATTGATGCTTCTTTCCTGCGACAACGAGGCGTATAGATGTACTCAGTGGTGGAGATGGCTTTACCAGTAATGGACGAGGCCATATCCACAACTATTTTGTAGCAATTTCTGTTCAAGGGCACTGGTGTTTCTATACCAAGTTGTGGATGCCACCACACATCTATAGAAGTTTGTCAAAGTTTTAGATGTCATGCCGAATCTTCACAAACTTCTAGGGAAGTAGAGACGCTGCCGTGCTTTCTTTGTAATTCCACTTATGTACTGGGCCCAGGACAGGTTCTCTGAAATGATAACACTGAGGAATTTAAAGTATCTTTTGGAAATTATCTTTCAAAAGATGGAAGATACAAAAGCTTAAGAACACATGCAACTCGGCCCAAGGTCAACTTCTACCCTGCTGTTATAAAACTCCAGAAAAAAAACTCTTACATGACAAAGATGAAGTCTATCTCAGTGAACCTGGTCACGGTCCTTGCACTTTATTTGTCTGCCTGCACTGCACTTTCTCTCTACCTGTTATGCTATTTTCTACCTTCTGCTTCATTCTCATCTTTTACTTAATGCATGGAATGATCTGTCTCGACGACAAGCAAAAGCTTTTCACTATATCTCAGTACATATGACAACGATAGCCTAATTTATCAATTACACTGTCCGCTTAGCTGCTGTTGTGGACTTGGAGGTCCACATTGTTGTAAACGTGACCTTGAGCTAGCTGGTTCTCCAGTCATGTCTACAAGCCATCGGGAGATTTGGCCGATATTCCAACTCAGTGCTGTGTCTCCACCTTGCAGACTTCATCGTGTTCGTGGCCTCCGTGGCGGTGATAGCTGCCGGGACCAAGGGCAACATCTTCGCCACTTCAGCGCTTCGCAGCATGCGCTTCCTACAGATCCTCCGTATGGTCCGGATGGATCGCAGGGGAGGGACCTGGAAGCTGTTGGGGTCCGTGGTGTATGCTCACAGTAAGGTCAGTGCGGGCTCTGCGCTCTCTAATAACCGTCTCCGTTCCTCATGTTTCCATGTCACTTTCCTTCCCTTCGCTCTCCTTCACTGTGCCCATCCTGCACTGCCCCACTCAACTTCCCACTCATTCTGTTTCGTGTTTGAACTTCTGGACAACTAGCTAGTGATGACACACAGCGCAGATGGAAGTGATCACAGCCTTACTGACTGCCCAGTTTGTTGCCTCCCAAATGACCAGTGGCAATTGGCCCTCTACCATTGCTAAAGAAGGGAACTGATACCCATGGAGGGAACTTATCAGAAAAAGTTCTGAGGGATGATGTTTACTCAAGCAACAGGCAATCAGCATGAATTTATTTAGGAGTGTTAGTGAATATTTTGAGGTGACAAGGAACGTCTTTGAGGGAAGATTGTTTTATGTGGAACAGGGGAGATGGCCAAGATCAACCCTCTGTTCCTGCTCCTCTGGGGCAGTTCCAGAGGATAGAGCAATTCCCCCTCTTGCCCCTCCCCCCCCCAGTCAGCTGGTATCTTCACCCATGCGAAATGAAGCCCAGCCAAGCCCAATCTGCTCCACGGTACTCCATTGACCCACAAACCCACAAAAATCCCTGTGACACACCAACCCACAGAGAAACTGAATAACCATCAACTCATTGACCCAACGACCCATCAAATGTACCCCTATTATTTTCCTTAAAGTTTATAATAATTAACCCTGAAGCAGGGTTTCAGCCAGAAATGGCAACTGTTTATTCATTTCCATAGATACTGCGTACTCTGCTGAGTTCCTACAGCATTTTGTGTGCATTCTTCTGGCTTTCCAGCACTCACAGAATCTCTTGTGTTAATAATAATTAACATCATGAGAGATGTAAATGAGCTGCCAGATCTGTATCCATGACACGTCAAATCAAAGTCACCTGCCTCGCAGTGAGGGCAGAGAACTCCAAGCTCCCATGGTGAATGCTGCCTCTACATTTCCCACGGCTCTGTTTAAGAATTGTCAAGCTGGAAGTTTCGGCTTCTGCATGCAGAGTTTGGAAATTGACTCGAAAGCATCCTTCGACATAGTGAGAGTAACGGTTCCAAGTGCAGTGTGTGTATGAGCTCAGGATGGTTACCCAAAGGCCTTTGTCAACTGCTCAGTTTCCAATATAAACACTCTCCTGTGAGGGACAGCTGGATGGCAAGTAGAAGAAATACATGCCCCTCACAGTTGGTGACTGTGAAACACAGGCACTCGCTGCCCCAGTGAAATCAGCCATGGTAGAAAGTAGCACCTAGAACCTAGAGTAGTACAGCACAGTACTACTCATGATATTTTACCGACCTGTGTAAACGTACTCCATCTTAAGTCTAACCCTTCCCTCCTACTCAATTCATAAACCTCCATTTTCCTTACATTTCTGTGCCCATCAGAGAGTTGTCCAGATACTCCAATCGCAAAGAGTAGCTTTATTTGTCACATGTACTCCGAAACATCAAAACATACTGTGCTTAGTCCCAGGATTGTGCTGGGGGCAGCCCGCAAGTGTCACCACACTTCCCGGTGCCAACGTAGCTCACAACCCACCAACCCTAACTCTAACCGGTACGTTTGGACTGTGGGAGGAAACCGCAGCACCCGGAGGAAACTCATGCAGTCGTGGGGAGAACGTACAAACTCCTTACAGACAATGGTGGTTTGTACTCTACCCACCAACCCAGCAGTGTGTTCTAGGCATCCACCACTCTGTCTGCAAAAACTTAGCCCTGACATCTCCTCTAACTTTTCCTCCATTCACTTTCTCCAGTGTTAGCCACTGCTGTCCGAGGAAAAAGATACTGGCTGTCTGCTCTAATAACTATGCTTCTCATTATCTTATACACCCCTATCAAGTTGCCTGATATCCTCTCACTCCAAAGAGAAAAGCCCAACCTCATGTGACGTTGTCTCACAAGAACTTGGTGGCTTTCCCAGTATGGATAGCTCAGTCACTCATACAAGTGATGTTCACCCCAACCAGTGTACAGACACCTTGAAACATCTATTTGTTTGAAATGATTTATTAAAATTTGAAGCATTAGAGTAAGATGTTGAGTTATTCTGTTGCAGGAGCTGATCACAGCCTGGTACATTGGATTCTTAATCCTCATTTTCTCCTCGTTCCTTGTCTACCTGGCTGAGAAGGAGGATAATACAGAATTTTCGACATACGCAGACTCCCTCTGGTGGGGAACAGTAAGTCCAGACTCAGTACTGTTTGTGTAATGTGCTCTTCAAGTGCCCTGTGTTTGCTAGTGATGTGGGAACAAACTAATGAGCTGGGAGCTTGCTCTTTGCTCCCAGTGTGCAGGTAGGTTAACTCACCAGGACGTGAACAGCCTTTACTGGCAAAGGTTCAGGGCTGGGTGTGCTGAGATGAAGTGTTCTGTGTTCTGTCAAAGCCAAAGAGAAGTCTTTTCCTTTCAGGGTGTGTGTGTGTGTGTGTGTGTGTGTGTGTGTGTGTGTGTGTGTGTGTGTGTGTGTGTGTGTGTGTGTGTGTGTGTGTGTGTGTGAGTGTGAGTGTGTGTGTGTGTGTGTGTGTGTGTGTGTGTGTGTGTGTGTGTGTGTGTGTGTGTGTGTGTGAGTGAGTGTGAGTGTGTGTGTGTGTGTGTGTGTGTGTGTGTGTGTGTGTGTGGTGGAGGTGGGGGTCATTTTGTGGTTGGAAGGGTAGAGGGAAAGGGAGAGGTATCCCAATGTCAGTCACAGAGTCATAGAGAGCTACAGCACAGAAACTGGCCTTTCAGCCCATTTAGTTGTTGGCGAGCTGCTAGCTTGCTCTTGATAGGGTAAACACTGTTTTATGCATTCATTACCAGCTATTTATTAGTTGTGTTTGCCATCCAAAGATGTCCCTCTGGAAATCTGTGGCTAAACTGTCTTGTTGCATGACATGCCTCCAGTAGGCTGAGTGAACTGAGGTTTTAACAGCCCCATATGCTAAGATGACATGTAGGTTAATTATAGTTGTTTCAGATGTTTCGATAAAGCTTGCTCTCCTGATCTGATGTCATGTTAATAGGCAGATGCATTATCCGAGCAATTTTCACTTGTTATTTGTGTGACAGTTTACAAAAATTGCTGGAAATACTCAGTAAGTCAGGCAGCGGGCATGGTGAGAGAATCAGAGTCAACATCTCAGATGAGCTAGACAAGAGGGAAGTGAATCTGGAGATTTGCTGAGCACCTTTGCTCCATCTACTCTAGACCCCTGGATCTCCCAGTGCAGCTGCTTAAATTCCCACATCGACACCAGATTGATTCCTGGGATGGCAGGACTTTCATATGAAGAAAGACTGGATCGACTAGGCTTATACTCACTGGAATTTAGAAGATTGAGGGGGGGATCTTATTGAAACATATAAGATTCTAAAGGGATTGGACAGGCTAGATGCAGGAAGATTGTTTCCGATGTTGGGGAAGTCCAGAACGAGGGGTCACAGTTTAAGGATAAAGGGGAAGCCTTTTAGGACCAAGATGAGGAAAAACTTCTTCACACAGAGAGTAGTGAATCTGTGGAATTTCTGCCACAGGAAAGTTGAGGCAGGTTCATTGGCTATATTTAAGAGGAAGTTAGATATGGCCCTTGTGGCTAAAGGGATCAGGGGGTATGGAGAGAAAGCAGGTACAGGGTTTTGAGTTGGATGATCAGCCATGATCATACTGAATGGCAGTGCAGGCTCAAAGGGCCGAATGGCCTACTCCTGCACCTATTTTCTATGTTTCTATGACACATCTATCCTCGGTGTCCAGCTATGCCAAGTCAGAGCTAAATGCAGATTAGAGGAACTGCATCTTAACCTCCAGCAGTCTCAAACCTGGCAGCATGAACATCGAATTCTGAAACTTAGAGCAACCACTCCCCCACCTGTCCCTTTTGTCTCTCATCTTAATCCACTTGGCCCCCATCACCACATCTTTCTTTTTCCCCTGCATCTCCATCTGTCCATTACTTCCACTCCTTCCATTGGTTCCTTTCAGCATATCCCTGTGGTGAACTACATATACCTGTCTGGACGTGCCCCCTGCTGACTGCTCCTGTGGCTCCTCCCACAGACCCCGGTATAAAGACGATTGAGGTCTGAGCCCGGCCTCTCAGTCTCCAGGATGTAGTATGATGGTCACTCACTGTTTGTTCCTTCTTCCAGTCAATAAAAGCCAATATCTCGCCTTTACGTCTCAGAGTGAGTTATTGATGGTGCATCAATCCCTCCCTCCATTCCATGTTCCACTTTCCTCTCCAATCCAATTCCATCATCTTCAGCCCTTTGTTATTCCCCTCCCAGCCTCTAGCTATTTCCAATCTCCTTCCTCATGTGCCTATCACACACATCCCTCACATAGTTCTACCTATCACCACCTATCTCTTGCTCCACCCCTTTCTATGCTGGTTATCACTCCTCGTGAAGGGTCTCAACAAGATTCGTGCCCTCACAACTCACTGAGTTGCTCCAGCACCTTGCAAGCTATTTCAGACAATATGAGAAGAGGGAAAGATCAGTGATCCAGGAGTCCTTGCTTTATAACCTGTGGTGGGACATCTCAGCCTGCCAGATCCATAGGCTGATCAGGTGGACTGTAGGGAAACAGATCTGGAACTTGTGCAAGATGCTATGTGTAGTGTGTTTAGTCATCATAGAGCCCAAGTTATCTGGACAATGATGTGTGCTATTTGGGCAATTTGAAACTGAACATGGCTTCCCACTATGATTCACTCCAAGCAGTAGAACAATGTGGACTAGCTTTACCCCGTATTGGTGAGCAGGAGATGGGACAAGTATACCTGGCTAAAATAGTGGATTATTAGCCAATGTGTCTTAGCATTGCCCCACCCCAATTCCATGGAAAAAAAGACAACCATTGAAAGGTATTCTGGTAAAATTGGCTGACAATTCAGGTAGGGATGGCCCCTTGGCTCTGATTGGAGGAGGCATTCATCCCCAGTAAAGAGCTGCCTCTACACACTGACTGGCATAACTGCTGAGCAGCCAATAGGTTCCATTTACAAGGATATTGGCACCACTTTGCTCTCTCTGTTAGTACGACAACCTGCTGGCATGTCCTATTATCAATATGCTATTTTTAAAATCCATATTACCACCATCTAGAAAACCTGATAGCCACTGAATCTTATACCCACAACACCCCTGGCCTCATCCTATTAAAGACATTCCCTTTGTCCTATCCATCCCATCTCCTCTGCAACTGAAAAGTAATCGTTTTCACTCAACCTCTGATGAAGGGTCTTTGACCTGAAACATTAATTCTGATCCTCTCTTCACAGTCACTGTCTGACCTGCTGAGTCTTAGTTCATATTTCAGAGCTACAAGCTGACTTCAATTGAAGAGCAAAAAAAAACTGCAGGAACTGGAAATATGCAGTAACAAAAGAAAATGCTGGGAAAACTCAACAGGTCAGAGTTAAGGTCGGGCACCCTTTGTCGCAAATTGATAAAACAAATGTTTTAAGTTGCTGAAGAGAGAGGGGTGGAGAGAAGAGCAGTTGAGTCAGTGATATGATGGAGACCTCGTTGCTAAGATGACCAAGTAACAGCTGAGCTGCCAGAGAGGCAGGACCTCTCTGCAAGAGTGACGTAACAGAGAGAGACAAAGCAACAACAGTGCTGGAACCAGGAGAGATTGAGCTCAGGAACCATTGGAAATCTGAAAGCTAGAATACTCAGCACTTGTAGAGAGAAGATTTGACCGATGAACAACTTTACGTTGTAACTAATTCAGAGTTCAGATTTCTTATTCAGGTTTCTTTATTGCAGGGTAACATACAATGAAATGTGTTGTTTGCATTAACAACCAGCACGCTAAAGGATATGCTTTGGGCAGCCTGCAAGTGTCACTGTATATTCTGGCACCAACATAACATGACTACAATACTTGTCAGAACAACTTAAAACACAACAAAACAGGACATACCAAGCAAAAAGCTACCACAGCGAAACCAGCCCCGTTCCTACCTCCCTATGTACATGCACAGTTCTCTTACCCCAGGACGGGCTGTCTTCAGCCTCCAACCTCCAGAGGACATGGATTTGCAGAGACTGGGCCCCAACTTCCTCAGCAGACTCACAGTGGTTTACAGATTCAGGGCTCAGGGCATCAGGCCTCAACGTCTGGTCCTCCCAATTGGCCTTCGGGCTTTGATCCAGACCTCCAATTGACCTCCGGACCTCTTATCAATCTTCGGGCTTTGATCTGGAACTCTGATTGCTCTTCAGATCGCATCAACAAGTTCAGTCACAACAGGACAGGATGGTTATCTGAAATTGTTGAATTCTGTATTGGGTCCCAAGGACTTCAAAGTCTCCAGCTGGGAGGTGAGGTTCACTGACCCCAGGGAAGTACCAGGTTCTGCCACTGAGAACCGAGATAGCGCTGGGGAAACGATAACACAAGATGAGAAATTTGAGTGTTTTGAGTGGGCTTCTCTCTTATTTGCTCCTCATCGCCATCATTCTCTCCTGGGTAAAATCGTTGAGTGGCCGAGTGGGCAGACAGTTTCAAGCAGCAAGACTAGGTAGGGAGGTAAGGTGAAAGGGAAAGGTGCTATTGGTGAAATGGGGAATGCAAAACAGGGAGGGTGAGCACAGAGGTTCACCAGCAACTAGACTCACACAAGGGAAAAGTTGGCACTTCCCAAAATAAGGTCATCCATAACAAAGGTGGCACAAACAGATGGAATTTGATTTAAGAACCATATAGATATGAAGCTGCAAGGATACCAAGTAGAAACCCTCCAGGAATAATATTTTGGGAAGACAGGCTAAATGGGACATTTAGGGACGGGAAGGGACAGGGCAGGTGGTGGTAAGCTCTAATCCTACAGGTTAGCATCAGTGGAGGAATGAGAAGGGATCTTGGCTCAGAAGAGGTATGTGAGTAATAAGCAAAGGGAGTATTTGAATAAATATTTCATAATTCATATAGTTCTTTGAGACTCCCTGGAAGGTGAGCCCATGTTATCAAACCAAGGAACCACTCAATACTCTTATAAAGGGTGAGTAACAGTTATTCTTGAGCCTGGTGTAATGTGCTTTCAGGCTTTTGTATCTTCTGCCTGATGGGAGAGGGAGAAGAGAGAATGTCTAGGTCAGGTAGGTCTTTGATTATGTTGGCTCCTTTATAGAGATAGCAAGAAGTATAGATAAAGTCTATGGAGGAGAGACTGATGTGACATACTGAGTGGTATCTCTGCAGTATCTTGTGGTTACAGGAAGAGCTGTTGCCATTCCATGAAGTTCCATGGGTTCAGGACACTCGTGGGTAAGTGTCCCCCTTCTGATTCCCACCTTGCATTCTCCCTCAGCTGATCAGTCACTGCGTCTCCGTGTTGAACAATAGCTAGAAAATGCAAGTGTAGTCAAGTCACAGAAAGAACTCTGTGGACGTCTTCAGTATCCATAACCAGTGATGCTCAGTAGCATCACTTTCCCAGGACCGTCTCGTCAACACCCCTCTGATATGGCATCTGTGCCGTCTTTGATAAAGTCCTGTGATGAAACCCTCAGTGGGTTTAGTTTCCTCTCTGTACCAGGCCAGACCTGGACATGGTCCGAAAATCAGGAAAAAATCTGCAGATGCTGGAAATCTGAAACAACAAAAAAGAAACAGAAGTAATATTACAGAACTTTGAAGGAGTTTGGATCGAGTTTCCCCATCCTGAAATGTTAAATCTGTTTCTCACTCTATAGATGCTGCCTGACCTACTGAGTGTTTCCACTACTCTGATTCCGTTCCATATTATTTTCTAACAAGTCCATTACAGACCAGTGGATATTAATATTTATCTGAACAATTCTCGAAGCTTCCTTAGCCCATTTCTCCTCATGTGTGATTGAGCTAAGTGTGATTGACAATATGAAGTTGATCCGAGAAGATTATTCAACATTATCACTTTCCAACTTGACAGGTTACACTAACGACGATTGGTTACGGTGACAAAACGCCACACACGTGGCTGGGCCGGATGCTGGCAGCGGGATTTGCACTGTTAGGAGTCTCATTCTTCGCTCTCCCAGCTGTAAGTATTGACCCACCACTATAAAAAGCTTCCACCAAATGGAAGGCCGTTCGTTAAAATAAATTGGATATTATCTTTCTGCTGTTAAATCATTTTGCTTTCTTAGTTTCATGGGTTTTGCTGAGTTTGAACTTTTCACTACAGAACTATCTCAAACCTCCCAAATCCCAAGTAGAACCTGCGATCTCAGGAAGTTGGGCTTTTCTTGATGATATTGGGAATTTGATAAGCGAGGGGAGTGACAATCATTCCGCAGGAAG
>NW_026780902.1:0-21775 GCF_030144855.1 Hypanus sabinus
CCCCGCCACCGTGCACAAGCGTAAGCGAGGCAACAGCAACGACACAGACTTGCAGCTACCCCAAAGGCTTCGCATTTCATCCGGCATTCGACAAACTACAGGATCTCTTTCTCTCTCTCGAATAAGGGAGAAGGAGCTTTCCCCCATTTTCACAGTGAGCGGGAGTCATAACAATAACCCGCTGGTTTGCAATGTTAAAAGTCCGTTTCGTCGCTTTTTACGAACTCTGTGCCCGAAGATCGCAAAGATCTCGGGTCTTCGGTCCCATATCAAAAGATTTTCCGGTCTCCCCGATAACACACGAGTTTCCTGCCGTGACACCGACGCTCGATCCGCCAGGCTCCAGAGCCCCTTGATCTTAAGCTTCCAAATACCAGTGAGACTCTCAGGCCGAACCCTTGGCATATTGGATAACGACCAGTCCTGAAACCGCGAGAACGGGTCCCCGCAAAGAACTGAAGTCTGCATGTAACTCCAGGTCAGGGTCTTCAGAAGAACGCTGAAAGGGAAAATAAAATTAGTACAACGGGAAATAGAGCTGTTTCCGAAGATGCAAGCAAAGGAGTCGCCGTTAAGCGCCATCTTAACTCCGCCTCCACAGCCTGATGGATTTGTGTCTGGTGATGACTTGTGAAGGAATTGCTGGGGCGTCAAGCGTTTGCCACCAGAACAGGTATCAAAATAGAGGGTAAAGAACCTTACTTTGCAGTCTGCCGTTAGGCAGCTGCCCTGATCGGATCAAACAGCCATCCCAGATTCAGTCCGTTCCGAGGAGCTGCTGAGTTTGATGAGTCTGAAGTGTATTTTAAACCACGATTTGGTGTCAATCCCGGATAATTCTTGGGATTGTGGTGGGGAGGCGTTCAGGCGGTGACCAGAGTAGTGTGTGTGTGTGTGTGTGTGTGTGTGTGTGTGTGTGTGTGTGTGTGTGTGTGTGTGTGTGTGTGTGTGACATACCTGACATATACAAGACATACCTGAGATCCTAGACGTGGCCAGAATCGGATAGTAGATCTTCTTCACGTAACAAATTGGAACCCACCCCATTCTGAAAGTATCAGAGTATTGGGTGCAAACCCTGGAGTTGAACACGCATTACGGATCAGACACTCAGTAATACTCACACCAATCCTCCAGTGGTTTTGGAAGTGGCAGAGTAATGAAATTAGTCACAGATCTTTAACAAACACACAGTCATCGCTCTTAAGTACTGAATACAAGGAACATGTGTATTTGAGCGTGTGCGTATATGTGTGTGTGGGGGGTGTTATTACTGATCGTCTCTTGATTCAGGATACAACGAGATCTGCTTTTTCGTGCAGCGAGATAGGTTTCATTAAGGTGACGGTGGCCCTTGTTAATGTTGGAGGATTTTAACACTGGGAACTGAGAAATATAAGCCCTTTTAAAATAATATTACCGACGGAAGCGGGAATGGGATACGTCACATTTGTTCACTCAGATCATAGTTCTAAGGTGAATGATCGAGATTTAAACTCAAGGGAAAGAATGCCAATGTCAGCTGAGTAATTCCATGCCAGTCCTGGATATCACTTCACAGTCTGAAGACAAAGGAAATATCACCAACTATTGTCATTAAAACTTTATTATTAGATCACTACATTTATGTCCAATAAACGTTAATGCATATACTTTAAAGAAGGGGAACTACTGGACATTTACAAAGAAAAATAAATAACGAATGCATGGAAATACTTTGTGGGACATTTCCTTTATGGGGGCTGGAACCATCAACCAGTAACTCTGATTACATTCTTCCTGTGGCAGAAGATAAAGATGGCACCAGTGGGTTTGGCGGAACTGAGAGACTTTTTCCAGTTCATCAGTGAAACAGTTTAAATATCTAGTACTTATGCCTGCTTCTCCCCCGTTCAAAGTAGATGGGCTGTTGGTGGAATCCATGATCTACAGCTGCTTTCAAACTACATTCTTCACCGGGGGTGGGTTCTCGCTCTTGGGTATTTACCGAGCATCCTGCAATTCCGGATCTCCAGCAGCAGTTTGGAAGTCGTACGCCTCAGGGGTACGCTCTGTGGAAGACCCGATACCTCGCTGATGTCGCTGACTGAAGCGTCGCAGAAGGTTGAAGCCTCGAGGCAGCTGGTGCAGCTGTCCGAGACCATTTTACCCAGTAGGTCCAGATCCCACCGTTCGCCACGATAGTCTTCCTTGCTCACCGCTACAGCCCCAATCTTGGTGTCATCCGCAACTTTGCTGATCCAGATATTCCTATTATCATGCAGATCTTTGCTGTAATTAACAAGCAGCATTGGTCCCAGCGCCGATCCCTGCGGCACTCAACTAGTCATAGGCCTCTAGTTAGGGAGGCAATCATCTACTACCACTCGCTGGCTTCTCCAGCAAAGCCAATGTCTAACTTAATTTACTTTCCCCTCTTGAGTACCGAGCAAATGAAACTTCTTGACCAAACTCCCAAGTGGGTTCCTGTCAAAAGCCTAGCAGACATCATCCACTGCCTTGCCTAAATCAACTTTCCTGGCAAAGTCCTAAAAAAAAACCTCTATACGTTTGGTTAGACCCGACCTATCACCTACAATGCGATGCAGACTATCTTTAATCAGTCCATCCCTATCTAAATCTTCATATATCCGGTGTCTTAGAATTCCTTCTAATAACTTTCCCAGGCTCACCTGCCTATAATTTCCTTGTTTTATTTTAGGAATAACGTTGGCTATCCTCTAATTCTTCGCCACCTCACCCATGATAATGATTATTGAAGTAACTTTGCTCCGGCCCCGGCAATATCTGCATCTGCCTTCCGCGGGGTCCAAGCAAACACCTTGTCAGGACCAAGGGATGTATCCACCCTAATATACCTCGAGACAGAAAAAAATTCTTCCTCTGTAATTCATATGCTCTTCATGAAGTTGATGCCGGGTTGTCTTACTCTTATAGACTCTCTGCCCCTCTCCCAAGTATCCCTTGGAACTCTCCTTTACCTAATGTCTTCTTTTCGCCCTCCTAACTTATTACATAAGTGTTCTTTTGGATTTCACACACCTCATAAGCACCTCATTTGTTCCTACACGCCCATTACTGCAATATGTCTCATTTACTTTTTCCTTAAACAGACCTAGTTATCTCATGAAAGCGAAGTTTCTCCAAACCGGTTATCCTTTTCTTTTATTCTGACAGAGACATACAAGCTTTGTGCTCTAAAGATTAATTTAATTGAACGCCTCACACGTAACACGTAAAATTTTGCTGGAAAACTACCTGTCCCAAACTACACTTGCCAGATCCTTTCTGATACTATTAAAACAGGCTTTCCTGCAATATAAAATCTCAATCTGCGGAGCAAACCCATATTTATACAAAGAGACTTTGGAACTAAAGTCATTGCGAAGATAAAAATTACCTGCTCTCTCTTGCCCGGTTTTCCTCCCCAATACAAGATCAAGTATCACACTCTCTCTCCTTGGGACTTCTATGAACTGATTAAGAAAACTTTACTGAATAGATTTGAGCAACTCTAAACCCATCTAGTCCTTTTACAGTATGGTAGCCAGGTCAAAATGTGGAAAGTTATAATCATGTACTATATTAACCCTATGTTCCTTGCAACAGTCTGCGATACCTGTACAAATTCCCTCCTCTAAATCCATCGGGCAGTTGAGAGGTCTGTCATATAGTCCCGTTACTGCGGTCATATCTTTCAGGACCGGCTCAACGATCTGCTCCCAAAGTATGCTGAATCAATTTATTTTCGTGTATTTAGATGGCATTCTGCTATATTCTCACTCTCTAGAACAAACCGATCCACCACTTCCAGTGGGTTTTCAGACGTTTCCTCGAGAATAACCTTTAAGCTAAGCTAGGGAAGCAAGTTTCCCAAAGAGCAACTGCCATTTTGGGCTCTAACATCATCCAGTCTAGTGCACAAATGGACCCATGTAGAGGTCAATCCCTCTCGGAGTGGCCCCAGCATCAACGGTCCAAGAAGTGCGGCCCTTCATTCTGTTTGCGAACTTTTATCGTCACCATCAGAAACTTCAGTTCCACGCAGACCCCCATAAATGCACTCACCAAGAATAGCTTTGCAGAGCCCTTTTGGACAAGTGAAGCAGACTGATCTTTCCCAGAACTAAAGCGAAGTAATACGTAGTTCAGGTATCGGATTGTAGGCCTATTGAAGCTTTCGAGCCTGGGTATACAAAACTCAGAGAGAGAGGAGCATGTCTGGTACGGAGTTGCTGCACTGAGATGCTGTTTTGCTAGTGAGTGGCGAGCAGATGGTCGAGCATTTCCTGCTGCTTCTGAATCGTATACTCGTGCCTCTGAACGACATTTTTTTCGGGTGAGTATATACTGCTGAATGAACTGATGACTTAGTCAAATTCTCAGGCAATGTAAGGAGGCAGAGCAGCGGAGATAATTCAGCAGTGATAGATATTTTTAACTGAAGAACAAAATAACAAGCCACGAGGGACCACAAGCCAGGAGATCAAAGAAACTAAATGTTGCACAGGAAATGTGGATCAATAGGGAGAGTGGATAAAAACTGGGGTTAAGTAGCTGCAGATGATGTGGTTGAATCGAGAGTCAGTTGAACACGATTAACTGGGTGGAGATTGCAAGGTGCCAATATGTAGGCTGGAAGACGTCAGCGGGAGGAAGCCTGAAAGAAGGATCTCACATCTTTTTTCTCTTTCCAAAGCTCATCTGAAGACGGCAACTGAGAAGAGTTTGGCTTTGCTGTGAATTCCTGTCTCTTCCGAAGTTCACGTTGAGTCACGCACACATGGACGCAGCCGTTGGACCAATTTGTTATTTCGAATAGTATATCATTCAAGTAGTCTGGTGAGTTTCAGCATGTGGGAAACTCGTACATTCGGCATACGTTAGAAAAAAATCTCAACACTGCATGATACTTAACATACCAGTCCATTTCCGAGCCGAATTTCGATGTAACACTAACTAATTCATGGAACAAATCCATCTGCTCCTGATCTTGTTAAAATATTTGTGTATCTAGCTCCGCTGACCTCCCCTTTCTCGGCCCTCCTGTTAATTTTCAAAATCTAACTGAGTATTCAGAATACCCCGGACCCGAGATATATCCATTAACCAGACAACCCCAATAGGCGGACCAGGGGCCAGGTCGGGACCGCGACAACCAAATGTCTGGACAGCGCCGACCCATTGGAACTTCCGTGAACGCACTTCTCATAACAGGCAAATAAAGTGCGCGCTGCTCTAATTTGTTTAAACCTCATCCCACACCGTATACTTGACCTACGCCCCCGTAGAGAGCCCGACCTTCGCTGGATGAGTAAATGCCATGTGTTGGAGAGGGTGTGCGACCTGCCCGATGAGCTTGTGTCATTTTTATCCAGCCTGCAGAGCCAAAAAGCCCAAAGATTTAAGAAGTTTTTAAGTGACAACAAGATGATGGCACACGTCCTTTTTTTTTGTGTGACATCATATCTCATCTAACTCAACTTAATTTGCAATTACAAGGCTGTAACCATACTGTTGCGGACATGTACGAGGCGATTGAAACTTTCCGGTCAAAGCTGAACATTTTGGAGAGAGACGTTCACGGGAGAAAGCTGCACTTATCACGTCTGCGGGAGCAGTGTGAGACGAACGAAATGCAGGAGGATCCAGTGATGAAGGATTTCGTGACGAGCCTGGCAGAAAACTTCAGAGCACGATCTGAAAGCTCCCCTAAACTCTCAGGTGTCATCCTCCTCTTTCTGATACTGCCATTCTCTGTTTCGGCTGACGGCCAGGGGACTGCAGAGGCCAAAAGGCTGGTGCCTTCCATAGCTGAGGCAACTCTTCAGATGGAGGTCTTGGAAATGGGAACATCTGATTTCTTCAAAGCACAGCACAAGGACGTTGGGGTGAGTGACTTTTGGATCAACGTGGTTCCCCAAGCCCAATTCAAAAGCACGAGAGCTATTGCAATGCTCCTACTCACACTGTTCCTCTCCACGTACATATGTGAGTCATCGTATTCTTCAATGATCTCTATCAAAAACCAGGACAAAAACAGACTCTGCAATGCACATCTTGGCCACAGCTTCAGGATAGCCACAAAGGAAAACAGGCTCGTCATCAGAAAGATTACCTCGCCCCCTCTCTGCCACTTCTCTCACTGATTGGTCAATGAAATTTTTGTCCATTTATCTATCTTGCTGTGCTATAATAATATTACAACAATACTGATAATTTCATTTATAGCTACACTTCGTACTTCAAATGCTACATAGCTTAATTAAACAGAACAAATAGATTAAACGAGAGAACAGAAACATTGGAAACGGCAGTACTACTAAAACACTTCGTGTGGAAGAGAAGTGTTGTTTGTGTGGAACTGGTGAAGAGTACCATGGTGTGTGTGTGTGTGTGTGTGTGTGTGTGTGTGTGTGTGTGTGTGTGTGTGTGTGTGTGTGTGTGTGTGTGTGTGTGTGTGTGTGTGTGTGTGTGTGTGTGTGTGTGTGTGTGTGTGTGTGTGTGTGTGTGTGTGTGTGTGTGTGTTTTAAGTCCCAGACGAGGAGTTCACAATGTTACAGCTGACAGTTGTAATAGCTAGAGTCATAATTAAATGGTTGGTTTTGGACTTACTTTGTTTCAAGAGTGCATTTTTTCTTGTATGACCCACAGCACAAGCTTTGAGAATCCCAGGGCTAAATTATTACTACTACCACTACTACTACTACTACTACGACGACTACTACTACTAATGGTAATCGCAGCAACAACAACTTCTGCCCATAAAACAACTTACTGCCGCAATGAAAAAAAAAACCTGGACGTTTTGGCACTTGGCTTGCTATGCTTGATATAATTTGGCCCTTGTGGAAAACTAATAGGGGCACCATGCCATAGACCTTCGCATTGTACAATGGCGAATGCTTTCGTTTTAACAACCCTCTTTTCAGAAAATACACCAGAAAAACGAAGCGAAGCTTGGAGAGGCATGTCTGTGGTATGTACTGTATATTGATGAAGGTAATAGATAGTGTGGATATACTTTCTCATTGGTTAATACAACTGCAGGACACATACTCGGATTAGAGTTATCAGATTTACTTAGGATTTAACGGTGAGGTTTTGCATCCAGAGAGTGCTACATAGGTACAGCTCCAGCATATGGTGGAAGCAGTTGTTGACAGCTTTTAAGAAGGGTCCATACTTGATCTTAAACAAACTCCACAAATAACGTAAATTATCTTACATGCCTGCCATTGTTGATATTCGTACAATCACCAAATAGCACGTTTCCATACTCTATGACCATCACGTTTTACAATTTACTCTACCCATCCAATCTATGTATAATCCCACCCTACCACAAACAACTCCTTTTTAACAGCTCCAGTATTCATCTGGGTGCTCTCTAGCACCCAGATTCTTTCGTTCAACCTCTAGTTAGGACTAACTGGTCTTTCATAAAGCTCTCTGCCATGAAGATACCATATAGTGCTCAAAAGAACCATCCACTGTTCATGTAGTACACGAACTCCCCAATTCCAGGCCGAACTAACAGACAATTTTGACAAAACGCAGATGGTCAGACTGCGCCGCTGGAGATGAAAATGTATTTTAGTTCGAAAAAGCTTCTCTGAACAGGTAAGTAAATGAGTTAGATGCAAGTTACAGAGAGGAAAGAAGTGGCAACGATAATCAGAATCTCTAACAGATAAGACTGTGCTCGGCAATGTGATTGCTTATGAGCTATCAGGTTGCTAGATTCATTGGGCAGCTGAAGACTGGGTTAAAATGCCTGTGTAAAAAAGATGTGAGTCATACGTATTTTTACGAACTAAAAGCAAAAAGGGAGTGTTGGAAATGCCCAACTGTTCAATCATTTTCTGCAGAGACAGAAAAAGGTAGCTCTAAATACGGACAGATTAACCTGCAGAAACATTTCGCAGAACATTTCCAAACGGAGAGATAAATGAAATTATATGAAATGAAAGTGAAATTATGGGAGTCACACCAGACCTCACTATCCAGCATTTTAAACTGTACAGGTATGTTCTGTTAAGTTGTCCTTAATCTGTATTTGCGTTACTTTGTCTAGAGGAGACCACAGTGAAAATAACCACTGCAGTGATGCAGATTGGAAAAGACACACGTGAGTAGTTGTTTCATCTGAGGACTGTCTGGGTCCCTGCTGGTGAGATCGTTCAGCTATGTGTTCTATCCTGCCTGCTATATGGCGAAGTGCGAAGGAAAGAAAATGATAATTGGAGTCGATGACTGGATTGCAAAGAAGATGTTGGAGACGATTACTACAGATGACGTCTCAGGGTACTTGAAGGCACATATTGAATAAGCTGTAGTCAGCATGGTTTCCTCAACAGAAAAGCTAGCCAGAGAAAAAAAGAAAACTTTGAAGGAATCACAAACAGTGCAGACAAAGGAGAATCGTTGATACTGCGTTATTGGATTTTTAGAAGGCCCTTGAGGAGGAGCCACTAATATGGCTGTGTAACAAGCTACGGCCGGTGGTATTACAGGAAATATTCCAGCGTGAAAAAGCTGTGACTGATTGGCAGGAGGCAAAGAGTGGGAATAGAGCGAGCCTTTTCTGGTTGGCTGCCGGAGACTGGTGGAGTTCCACAAGGTTCTATGTCGGGGACGATTATTTTTCAGTTATATGACAATTACTTTTCTGATAGAATTGATGGCTGTATTGCAGACGATATGAAGATAGGTGGAGGGGCTGATAGACAGGCTACAGACGTAATTAGACAGCTTAGGAGAATGGGAAAGGAAATGTCAGATGGAATGCAGTCTCTGGAGTTGTACGGTCATGCACTCTGGTAGAAGAAATATACTATTTTCTAAAGGGGTACAAACTACAAAAAAAAAGAAAAAAACGGAGGCGCTAAAGGACTTGGGAATCCTGGTGCAGGAGGTTAATTTGAAGCCTCTGTCTGTGGTGAGGTAAGTATAAGGAAGTCTGAATTCATTTCAAGAGGACTTGAATTGAAAAGCAAGGATGGATTGGTGAGACTTTATAGAACACTGAAGTGGCCTCATTTGGAGTACTGGGCTTCTTATCTTAGAACAGATATACTAAAACTGGAGGGATTTCAAAGGAGGTTCAGGAGAAAAGTTTCGAGTATTGGACGGATGGGAGAGTCTGGCACCAGAGGGGACAGCCTCAGAATCGAGGGGCGTTGTTTTGGAACGCAGATGGCGAGGAATTTCTTCAGCCAGAGAATGGTAAATCTGTGGAATTCTTTGCCACACTCAGCTGAGGATTTCGTCTTTATGTATAGATAAGGGAGAGGCTGATCAATTCCTGATTGGTCAGGGCATGATGGAATATTGGAAGAAGGAAAGAGATTGTGGCCAAGAGGAAAATTGGATCAGCCATAATGAAATAGCAAAGCAGAATCGATGGGCCAAGCTGCCTAATTTTGCGCCCACATCTTATACTGTATGGTCTTATAGATGTTGTGAACAGAACGGCCGATCACGAAATCACAAAGAAATAAGTTTCTTTGAACAGACGATAGTGAAGGAACAGGGAGTTGTGTCTAGTGGTCCGGTGCAAATAGCAGATTTTATGACGTACGATCCATTGGATATGCAGGCCGAAGTTGGCATCCTAGGGTTCGGGACCTTTGTATGAATGGGGTTGGAAAGGAGTCGTGTAAGAAACGTGGTTAACATCTTGGCGACTATGATAAAAAGGACGTCATGTACCTGGGTGATTCAGGAGACGTTTTGCTGTGCCTGTGCTCCATGTGCAATGTCGATGGTGATCATCTAATGCCCAACGACAAGCCATCAAGTGTCTGATTTAACGGTAGTTTATTAATAATGAGTTACTGATTTCCATTCTGTGTTTATTGTTATAGTTTGTAGCACTGCAGTAACTGGAAGCCCGGAAACGTAAATACGTTAAAGTAAAGGCTGTGTTACATTCATAATTTAGACAATTTATGGGTTAACACATAATTATCTGCAGGGTTTTTCGCAGTTTAATTGACATAGATTTCTAAATTATATTAGGAAAATTCCAAAATCATATCAACATAATTTTAAAATCATATGCATTGTCGATGGTCAGCAACCAATGCTTGAGGACAAACCATTAGTTGTCTGATTTAACGGAACTTTATTAATAATATGAGTTACCGATTCCGATTCTGTGTTGTTTGTTACAGTTTGTAACCCTGCAGTAACTTAAAGCCCGAAAAAGTAAATACATTAAAGTAAAGGTTCTGCTACATTTATAATTTGAGCAATTTATGGGTTAACACATAATTATTTACAGGGTATGTCACAACTTAATTGACATAGATTTCAAAATTATGTCAGAAAAATTTCAAAATTATGCTAACATGATTTTAAAATCATATTCACATTATATTAAGGAAAATCCGAGCTGCATGGCAACAAAGGCAACTTGCTGAAAACATCTCAGTTAATGCATGGCCGCTCTCCCGCGCAGCTGAGAGGGAAAAATGCCTCCTAGTTGACTAATGTCCCAGGAACGAGGGTAGAAATACTGCTTTTTCCCTGATCTTGGGGTGGGTGGGAGGTCTCCGGAGCTCATTTCAGAAACTTCCTCCCATTGCCCTATATCATCTGCCCTGCCAATTGTATTTGAGTAATTGAATTAAATAGTGTATGTCGCTATAGATTTCGTGCAAAAGGGAATCTCAATATCCATCCCACATAAAGGTACAACGAAGAAGAGTACAGCAGAGTACAGGCACTTCAAAACCCGGCCATGCGGTAATTTTGAACTACACCAGGTTTCCATCCACTAAGCCTGCCAATTTCCTTTAATTAATGTGCCTAACTAATATTCATTATATATCTTTAATCTATCTCCTCTACCATCACCGTCCGGCAGTGTGTTCTACAGGTTGAAGAGAATCCAGCGGCTGATATCCCCCTAAATGTTCCACCAACCTCCTTAAAGGCATGCCCTCTTGTACTAGCTATTGCCGCCATTAGAAAAGTCGCTGGTTGTCTAATCTATGCATCCTATCATTTTATACATCTCTATAAAGTCGCCTCTTAATTTTTTTACTCCAAAAATTAAAGCCATAGCTTGATCAACTTTTCACAAAAGACATGCTCAGGTAGGGCCTGGTAAAATTCGCCTGAACCCTCTCAAAATCTTCCGCATTATCCCTATAATATGCAGTAATTTAAAATAATTGCGATTCTGTTTTGACTGAATTAAACAAGTTGGCGAGTAACTGACGACCATAGAATATTTTCGCTAACCTATACTCGAACTCCAGGACTGGTTAGCTGCATGTGCAGGAAGAGTCTGCGGGAGGAACTCGTGTACCGGGTTGTGGGGCTTAAGAACAGCAGCCCATCCTAGAATAAAAAACTGTTTTACATACAGAAAGCGTCGGTTATTGTAATCCACAAGGGCAGAAAAAGAATTTTCGGTCCAATGTTTTAACGCACGAAGGGTAGACATGAAAATATTTTGAAAGAGGAGAATCGTAAATGATATATTACTGTCATAATCATTATGATATGATCAGCCATAATCATATAATATGGCGGGGAAAGCCTCGAGCAGCCTAGTCATGTACCAAATTTCTGCTACCTTGCGCTCTTGACCACCAGACAGTTAACTAAACAAGCAGTGGCTTTCTAAAAGAGTTGGTAGAGGGTTCAGATTCAGTGTTTTAAACATTTGAACTTAACTGCAATAATCAGTTGTTCCAATAGGATTTATTTCAGTACAGTGCACCGCGCTATGCAAGAAATGGGAGGCAATATGCAGCATTGAAACGGTGTTCACAGAGCGTGGCGTTGCCGTGCATGCCCTCAGACTAATGAGATACATTGGGAAGAAGAAGGTACAATGGACTATTCTCAATACTGACCAAGTAATTTAATGTAAGGGCAACATGGGTACACTTCATTAGGATATGGACTGCCTTGCAAAGGACATGACCATTGTGGTAGTAAAATCACAATCAGAAGCTGGATGATACGGCTTAATCGATGTCCGTGGAAAAATCAGCGAAGATTGAAGTTCAAACTGTCCGCGGACGCCGGAAACTAATTACAAAGAAGAGTGCGGCTTGGTGAGATGAACAGAGAAAGCACCTGCGTTATATTAATTACAGAGGCCTAGACCGACAGACGTGCGAGTTTCATGGATTTAGTGATAAAGGAACATAGACTTTTTATTCCGTTCTGCAATTCCTGTCTGAACTTGCGTTGGGTCATTGCGTAGATGCACGTGTTAGATCCTGTGCTGACCCGTAGGAGCAAAATCCCCACCTCATTGGCGACAGCGGAGGGGCTTGTGAGATCCTGGCCCGCAAAATTGAGTGTCACTCGAGTACAGATGAAAGTCACAGTTGCTGTCGTCCAGAGGAGTATATAAGTGCTGGACACGGTGAACAGTAACACGATAGACTTTCGCCGACTGTCTGACTCACTGTCTTTGCCATCATCTCCCTTTAGGCGCCGGCGAACTCTACCAGCCACTACAATGTTCCTAACCGTCAGCCCGTTCAGGAGCAGAATTATACCGAAAGGGAGCAAGGACAGAGAGATGCTACACATCCAGGTGAAGACAATCGACCAGATCGAGTTTAGGTAAGTAGCTTTGAGCCGGCAGCCCCATTTCACGTTATCCATGGTGTAAAGAGGCTCGTACATGAAGTGTGAAGGGATATACTTTAAACAGCTCAACGCGCACAAGGACAAAATAACCACGGTGGCCGTCTTTTCCGTGCAATATCTGAGTCTCAGCTTCGGACAGCAAATGCTGACAAAACGGTCAAAGGTGAAGGACACAGTTAACCAGACAGAATAGTCCAGGGTGAGGAGCCGCAAGTGGATATTCGAAGGGCACACTGCGGTGAGGGAGAAGAACGAATTAGGGGAATGATAAATGTAGATACCTCGGATCAACACATGGATTAGCACCAGCAGGTCGGAAATCGCCATCGCCATCATGTAACGCGTAATTCCTTTGGCGAGTCCGCAATTTCCCCGATACAGGATGGCAGCCGTCACGACGCTTGCTGGAAGAAACACAGATAGCAACGAAATTATTATTTTAGCAGTTACCAAGTGTGAACGAGGAAGGAGGAACCGTTTAGAACGACAGCCTCATTGGAGAGCAATCACTGCAGCAATCAGTGGAATTATTTTGTGAAAGATGTCACTAGCATTCGTTAACAGGTTGCATTCAATAATGCAAGACATGGCCGATGAGGGAAGTAACACAATGGACTGAAGTCTGAAGAGTTCATTACTAGGAATAGAGTCATGCTGCCTGAAACAGATACTTCGATACATTTATTCCGCGCCCACCACTAAATTCCCGAAGGTGAATCCAACACCGATTTCACCATATTCATTTTCCCATCCACCCCACGTTCGTACACACACTCTCCGGATCCGATCACGTTAACCTGCAGGCTTTCTGAATATTCGAATATCCAAAAAAAAAATCAAATGAACATCTGCTGAACAGAATTGAAATATTGGAGGCATTTCTTTGCCCATAGACGGTGCATGACCGGTTGCGTATTTTAAGCATTAAAAACAAAGCTCTATTGCCCGCTTTGTTTCCTGTCAATTAGTTTTCCGACATCTGCATGGCTTTTGAGGAAGCAATGGCTGTAAGTGAAGGTTTGGAAAAAAATCAACAATAAAACCATTGGTATCAAACTGTGAATGCTGGCAATGCTCAGCCGGTCAGACAGAAGCTGTGGAGAAGAATTAAAATTCTACATATCCTGACGAAGTATTTCGGGCCGAATCGTCGACTGTAATTTTTTCCATAGATGCTGCCTGGCCTGCTGAGTACCTCGAGTATTTTCTGTGCGTTACTCACGACGTAGCAATTCAGGTTTATGTCTAATCTTTGAAACTTTTAGAAATAGAACAGAAGATTAATTCAAGGTAAAGAAAGAGAAGTGTTGGAAATCCCGACGTTGTGCTTGACGGGGCGAAGCCAAAGGCATCCAGCTGAAAGACTGATAGAGATGCCAGATGAGAAATGACGTTGAATGTGTGTTAATGCCACTCATCTCCCTGGCGGACGCGTAAATAAAAGGTCTTAATCATTCTCCACAATTGCTTGGAGATAAACCTGCATCGGAATAGCGGAGGGCCTTGACAGATTAGCTTCAATTAAGATGCTTTCCTCTCTCTCAGCTGGTATCACCACTTCTCGTGCTTTCAACGCTCTCTTAGTTGCGAGATTATAGATTATAGCAGACGCAAGCTTCTGAGAGAGAGAGAGAGAGAGTCAGTCATAGAAATTGAGACTGATGGAGCGTGATACTGACTTGAATCTCAGAATAGCATCGAGACAGAACAGCGACGCATTAAAAGATCCAGGGATCCTTACCTGGGATGCCAAACGCCACCAGTATCGGATAGAAAATCTCCTTCACGTATAGAATTGGAGCCCGTCCCATCCTAGAACAATTGCAGTGATGGCCGCAAACCCGGAGAAACAATGAACAATGCACAAGTAGTACAGCTCAGATTCTCATTAATACCTGCGCGAATCCTCCAGCGAATTCGGGTTGTGAGAGAACATTAACATTATTCAAAGCTTCTTTAACAAACATATTTTTTTTCGTAGAAGTGATGAAACTTCATTAAGACTGAATAATACTGCATGCACACAGAACAGGAAGCTGTGGGACGATTACGGACCTTTTCCTCGATTTAACATACTATTTTCTATACTGAATGACCAAAATTCGTACACAGGGTACGAAACCACTGTGGTGGGTGTCAGTTTGACCATTTGCACATCAGTCAATTTACAAAATAATACTCTGTCCAAGTGTCATTTAAATTTCATATGCAATATTCTCTTTTGCTTCAGCTGGTATCATTAATTAAAAGAAAAAGGCAAAATAGAAGGAAAAAACAAGAAGGAAATAGCTGAAGATACTCATCTGGGCTTTGCCTCTTTGGTCAGAGGAATGATTAATATTATATCTTTATTACATTCTATCAGAATTAAGAGAATTTGAATCGCTGATGCCAGCGATTTTTGGGTTTGAGCATAGAATGAGGCAACTGGTAAAAGGAGGAGTGGAAACAGAGGCGTTTCTGGGGTCGTGAGATCCATCTGGTAAAACTAAAAAGCAGAAACGCTGGAGATCGGAAGCACAAAAAGAGGATGTTGGAAAGAGCAAGCATTAGGTGAGAAAGAAGAGTCAACCTTTCAGTTAAACTGTTTTATCTCAAATAAGATACATGGAATTGTGAAATTCTCGACTTTAATGCGAGGCCCTGTGGACGTTACTGTTGCTACTCAAAGACCATCCACAAAGACCATGCCAACCTCCATCCACTTAAACATCCTCATCTAATGCCCTCTGGATAACTTTGTTAACATTTCCTTCTGAGGGCTGTTCAGGATCTTCTGACATTCGGCGCAAAATGGGTCCTTTAACATAATCTCTGAATCTACTGATCACTTGTTCTCTTGATACATCCCACATTACGGTGACATTACTTGGGATACAGTCCCAGACTTGCTCAGTTTCATAAAGAGGTTTAAAGTCGAAATACTTGCAATCCTTTCCTGGTTATCCTGCACTGGCTTTAAGCCTGATGCAGTCAGAGATTTTATTGAATTGCAAACAGCAAGCTGCAATATAATGGAAAAGACTATATGAGACATCCAATAGTGGAGTCGCGAGCAAAAATAACATAACTGATGGAGTGTCTCAATGGGTGAAGCAGCATATACGGAGGCAACGTGGTAGTCGACGCTGAGACACTGCATCAGGACTGAAATGTGGAAGGAAGTTGAGTGATCCAGTCTTTGAGTAAGAGTACTACAAATTATATTACCATTAATCTATTAATTCCGATAGGAAAATCCATAATAACTGTCAGGGTATAAAATTAAAGGATGAACAAGCAAATGCAACTGACTTATTAGATATTGTCATTCCAAACACATAAGATATGCAGAAGTCAGTAAGCGAAAACCAACAGAAGTATGCTGAATTAAAAGAGGAAATTGAAAGACTATGGAGGGAACAAAGTATACGTTGTCCCAATCGTAATATTCACAATCGTAACATTCCAAAGTCACTGTACAATAACATTAAACAATGAGGCATACACAGCAAAATTTACGTAAATCTCCAGGAGGCCACAATGCCAGTCACCACTAGAATAGTCCGAATATTCTTTGAAATTGAGAAATGAATGGGCTTGGCTATACCCATTCATTCACTCAGGTGTCTTGACGTTCGGCGTGGGCGAACATGTTTCTCCATCCATCACGGTCCCTGACCCTCCGAATTGTAGTTGTTGCCTCTGCTGTTTCTAACCACGATGTTTATCCATCTATCATTCTCATTCTCTGTCTGCCTCTGCTTCTTTTTCCTCCCAGCTATCCAGTTGTAACTAAATGTCCTAATGTCTCTTTTCGTATGATGTGCCCAAAGAATTCTGATTGCTGTTTTTTGATTTTTTAAGTAATGTACGTTTTGCTTTCATTCTCTGTATAACTTCTTCGTTGGCTATCCTGTGCGTATATGATATGCATAGCGTTCTTCTCAGGAACCACATCTCTGACGCATTGTTTCTTTTTTTCGTTGCATTCGTGATGGTCCATGACTCTTAGCCATACATCAATATAGGAAGAAAGTAGCAGCTGAGAGCTCTAAGGCGGATGTCAACTGCTATTTTCTTGTTCGTTAGGGTGTTTCTCATTACTGTAAACTATGTTCTTGCCATTGCTATTCTTGCTTTTATGTCTGTTTCGCATTTGTATCAGATGTTAGCCATGATTCAAGGTACTTGAAGTTGTGTACTTGTTTCAGTATTTAATTTCTCAACACGATCCCACAGTTTGGGATATTAGGTTTCATTGATATTACCATTTCTGCAATTTTCTTTTTGTTTAAGGTTAGGCCAAGTCTTTCGCTCTCTGTGTTGATGGTAGATACTAGTTTGTGTAAATTCACTGTTTGCTATCAGTATTGTATCATCCGCATAGCGGAGGTTGTTGATATTGTATCCTCCTATACTTATTCCAGGTAGATCTTGTATGGTTCTCATGATGTTTTCACTGTACAGGGAGAACAGGTCTGGTGATAGAACACAACCCTGTCTGAATCCTCGCTTTATTGGCTGATATCCACCAATCTCGTTGTCTATCCGTATGGCTGCACTTTGATGCCAGTAAGGATTCCTGATTATTCTTTGATCTTTTCGGTCGATATTAATATCTTTAAGCATTTTCGTGATGTCTTGGTATCTCACTGTGTCAAAGGCTTTTGTGTAATCAATGAAACAGAAGTATAGGTCTTGTTGTACTTCTATTGACCCTTCGATAATATTCCTGAGAATATAAGTGGCGTTTGATGTTTCCTTGCCTTGGAAAAAGCCGCACTGTTCTTCACTGATCTCTGCTTTAATTTTGTTTCTTATTCTGAGCATGATGATTCTCAGTAGAATTTTTGTGAGGTGATTCATTAAACTAACTGTTCTGTGTTGCCAACACTCTGTTGCACCTGGTTTCTTTGGCAGTGCAATGAATAAGGTCTTTAAAAGATATTCTGGTACTTTGCCACAGTTGTGGTGGCATCCGTTAGTCTCGCGAGACCATGGATCTGCGCCTGGGATGGCTTTAAAAGTAAAAGGTAAAGCCGTCCCCACCATAAAGACGGAGCGTTGTCACAGAAAAGCAGCATCTATCATAAAAGACACCCACCACTCTTATCATACTTTTTTCTTGCTGCTGCCATCGGGAAGAAGGTATAGTAGCCTCAGAACTCATAGCGTCAGGTTCTGGAACAGTCATTACCTCTCAACCATCAGGCCCCTGAACCAGAGAGAATAACTTCAATCATCTTCACTTGCCCCATTACTGAACTGTTCACACAACCTATGGATTCATTTAGATGGTTTGTTCATCTCATTTTCTTGAATATTCTTAATTTGTTTATTATTACTACTAGGATTTTTTTCAACTCAAGTTGGTAAAACATGACGTATGGGTTTAGCCTCGAATTTGTCACAAGTTCATCTTTGGCTCTGCTCTTGGTCTTTTAAGCTTTCTGAGTGTCAGGTACATCGCGCTGATTATTGGTACATGATCACTGTAGCAGTCCGCACCCGGATATGTTTTGCATGATTCCAGAGCATTTCTGTACTTTCTCCCAATACGCATGTAATCAATCATAATTCCAGCACCTTTTTCATGTATTTCTCCTCCTGAGTAAATGGTGGTATATCCCTCTGAGCTTATTTTACCAGCTGATTTCCACCTCATCTCGCACATTCCAAGATGATGATTTTTAATGTTTCCATTTTCTCTTTGAAGTTTTCTAGTTTATCAGGTTGGTGAAGGGTTCGTACATTCCAGGTTGTTTTTCTTTGCTTTTAATCTGCTGACAGTCGCTGGATAACGGTTGACATTCTCCTGTGGCGTATGAGATCTTCTACCGGTTGAGGCTCCTTCGGTGAAGGCTGCATTCACATCTTTGAGCTGAGAGCGTAGTTGATTTGAGTTCATGATTGTACAAGGGAGGAATACTGAAGCGGTTTCCCGTTGCCTTCTTCATTTGCGGTGTCTATACCGGACGGGTAGCCCTGGCCATTGATGAGCAGATTCATCTGCCCAGCGTTTTCATTTTTACAACCATAAATTCTAATTGTATAATCTGCTTGTAAAACCATCCACCACCTGAAAACCATGGCTTCACATGACCCTGATTGGGAGGCTAAAGAGGTATTACACCTTGCCCAATGGTGACCTGTTGGCTATCGGACGGAAGGAGCGCCTTACACCTCCTTTTGCTCAGCAATTGCACAGCACCAACACTCAGTACAAATTCGAGGCTCTACAAAACATCACTATTATAGAATAGCAATGGGAAACCCTCAGAGACAGCATAACACAAGCTGCACAAGAGGTGATTCCCAAACAACAGAAAAAAGCTAAAAAGAAATGGATGACAGAAGAAATTCTGAATCGTATGGAACAAAGAAGAAAATGTAAGGAAAACAAAAAAGCCTACGTATCCGTGCATGCACAGGTAACAACCAAGTGCAAGGAAGCAAAAGAAAAGTGGCTTAAGGACAAATGTGAGTTAATAGAATTATTGCAGGAGACCAACAACAGCAAACGTATGCACGTCGAGATCAGAGATGTCACAAATTGGAAGAATAGCAGGGCAACAACAGGATATATTAAAACTAAAGACGGTTCTATAGTTATGGAAAATTGAAAAATAATGGTCAGAATGCATCAAAGAGCTATACGACGACAAAGACCAAGAGGACAACTTTGATATTAGCAACAACAACGAGAGTCCAACAATACTGAAAGAAGAAGTGGAACATGTTATGAAGAAAATGCGAAAGGGGAAATCATCAGGATCAGATGAAATTCTGGTTGAACTATAAAAAGCGCTAGAAGATTTTGGTGTAGAGAACTTAACAATCTTATTGAATAGAATATACAAGAGTGGGGTTCCAAAGTTGTTAAGCCGAGGGGTGGTGGTGGGGACAAGCTCCGGTTACCTAAAAAAACAACTCCTCACGGCATGCGCCTCAAGTTGCCTCTGACAACCAAGTCCAATCCCTGGCCTTCTCGTGTGGTTTAGCTCTAAGCCCGGCGGAACTCCTCCTACAGATAGAAGAAGGAGCGAAGGCGGGTCCTGGCACTATAAAACCAGTGTTTCAGATAGATGGAGCTCATCAGCCTGGGAAGGCTGTCCATCTAAGAGAGGGAAAACTCTGAGTTCAAACGTCCACTGCCTTGCGGCCATACCCACTCAAGCGTTTGATTTTCCGTTCAAACGCTTTCGTGTTTCCACACCTGGCAGTAATGCACCCAGTCAATCTGCTCTCTACCACAGATCGATTGAAGTTAGTCAAAGTTTTGGATGTCATGCCAAACCATCTCAAGCTCCTAGGGCAGTAGTGGGTCTTCGTGCTTACTTCGTAATTTTATTTACGTGCTGGGCCCAGGATGGGTCTTCTGAAATGACAGCACTGAGTATGTTAAAGCTGCTGACCCGCTCCACCTTTAAATCTCCGATGGACACTGGCTCGTGGACCTTTAGTTTTCTCCTCCTAAATTCGTTGCACTTGCTGAGTAACTGCTGTGGTTAATGACTGAAGATGTCCATGTCCATCTACTCAATGCAATCCCGAATTTGGTGCTCCGTCTCTGCTGTCCAGCTGACTGTTGCCAAACACTTCACTCTCTGTACCTAGGCGGAAGAAACACAGCCATGTAGACGGATTGATAAAGTAGCTGGGACTTGTGCAGCAGGCACCCTAAATGGTGGTATAGCAGTGATCGTGTTCTTTTTTTTATCTCAGGTAGTATGTTGATCATAGCTAGGCAGAGACTTTTTAAAAATAACCTGACTGAAGTCATCCGGAACGATGTGACAGACTAGAGTGCGCCTTTTTATTCTTATTGATTACACCAGTTATTTCATCCACAGTTAGCAAGATGCCCGCCTGAAGTGAGGTGTAGAACGCAGTCAGAATGATGTTGCAAAACTCCCACGGAAGGTAGAATGATTGGGAAATCACTGCCTCATGTTCCGGATTAGGGAGCAGAAATAGTTGAAGGTATCCGCGTGGAAGCATCGAGAAGGGCAAGGAAGTTAAGGGCTGTATAAAAGCCAAAGAAAGGGCATGTAAGTGTCACAGCTACGGGTTCGGCAGCTCAGTAGATACGGAAATTGCGCTTGTAAATATGCACGTGTCGGCTAATTTTTATTTCATTGTGATAGTATTTAACTCCATTCATTCCGTCGTAGTATTTGTCGAGACCTAGACACAGCAACGCTTCGCTGCCTGCTTACTGTCGAGTCAGCTGACTCTGACGACTAGCTGTATTCGCTTTTATTCTTAGTTGTTCTTTTCAGTCGCAGTGTAGGCTTCGTTTTCCATTTGAGAGGTTTAGTTAAAGGTCCTGTTTGGCCTAACATTTATCGTTTTCTTTTCCCTTAAACATTGCTCGCATTAAAGTCTGTAAAATATCGACCCGCATCACAGTCTCTCACTCCGCACTTGGGCCATGTCCACAACACCTGACAGCGAGTCTCGACCACACGAAGATGGACCCAGCAGAGAGAGGGCAGCTGACCTTGGCCATGAGATTCATTGGTCATAGTGATTCGTCGAGGCAACAACGTTCCGTTGGAATTCCTATAAATGAAGTTTAAACAGTGACATTTTGAAACTGATGGCTTGAGGAGACGGTGCCTTCTATTCCGAGAGTCCCAAGTTTACTTACCGAGCTTCTCTAGTCTCCACTGAGTTTCTCCGGTATCCATTCCAAGCTTTTCAAGTCACAAGTGCCCAGGTTCCCAGCTTTGTGTTCCTGTGCAAGGTTATCAATAGATTCAGCAAATCGTTGTTCATCTCAATAGTCTAACTTCTGGAAGAGCCCTGCTTCAAAAGCTGATCCCTGGCTTGCGTGTGCAAATACACAAGTACAGTAACACTATCAAGAGTATTTTTACCTCTTGATGAAAGTCATTGTTCAGACTGGGAATATTGAAGTTTCATGTAGCAAATTAAACAGATCTACAGAAAACCAGCTAGCTTAGCGATAAAAGAAACCTGTCTATGCGGTCCTAATCTGTAAAATTGAAAGTATATTCTAATTGGCTCTAAAAATTGTGAAAGATTAAAACACTGAGGAAGATTTGTAAAGGTTCCTTCTCTAGGTTTTAAGTTTTATGGTTTCAATGTTTCCCACGGACTGTTCTCTATGTTTCCAGGGTTTTATTTTTGCTATTGTTTGTAA
>NW_026780903.1:0-21775 GCF_030144855.1 Hypanus sabinus
GAGTGGGGGTGGGTCGGGGGTGAGTGACGGGGTGTGAGGGTCCCACACTCTCCCCCAGTCTCCCGTTCTCTCTCCCGGGTGGGTTCGGAGAGTGGGGGTGGGACGGGGGTGAGTGACGGGGTGTGAGGGTCCCACACTCTCCCCCAGTCTCCCGTTCTCTCTCCCGGGTGGGTTCGGAGAGTGGGGGTGGGTCGGGGGTGAGTGACGGGGTGTGATGGTCCCACACTCTCCCCCAGTCTCCCGTTCTCTCTCCCGGGTGGGTTCGGAGAGTGGGGGTGGGTCGGCGGTGAGTGACGGGGTGTGAGGGATGGTCCCACACTCTCCCCCAGTCTCCCGTTCTCTCTCCCGGGTGGGTTCGGAGAGTGGGGGTGGGACGGGGGTGAGTGACGGGGTGTGAGGGTCCCACACTCTCCCCCAGTCTCCCATTCTCTCTCCCGGGTGGGTTCGGAGAGTGGGGGTGGGACGGGGGTGAGTGACGGGGTGAGAGGGTCCCACACTCTCCCCCAGTCTCCCATTCTCTCTCCCGGGTGGGTTCGGAGAGTGGGGGTGGGACGGGGGTGAGTGACGGGGTGTGAGGGTCCCACACTCTCCCCCAGTCTCCCGTTCTCTCTCCCGGGTGGGTTCGGAGAGTGGGGGTGGGACGGGGGGGAACGACGGGGTGTGAGGGTCCCACACTCTCCCCCAGTCTCCCATTCTCTCTCCCGGGTGGGTTCGGAGAGTGGGGGTGGGTCGGGGGTGAGTGACGGGGTGTGAGGGATGGTCCCACACTCTCCCCCAGTCTCCCGTTCTCTCTCCCGGGTGGGTTCGGAGAGTGGGGGTGGGACGGGGGTGAGTGACGGGGTGTGAGGGTCCCACACTCTCCCCCAGTCTCCCATTCTCTCTCCCGGGTGGGTTCGGAGAGTGGGGGTGGGTCGGGGGTGAGTGACGGGGTGTGAGGGATGGTCCCACACTCTCCCCCAGTCTCCCGTTCTCTCTCCCGGGTGGGTTCGGAGAGTGGGGGTGGGACGGGGGTGAGTGACGGGGTGTGAGGGATGGTCCCACACTCTCCCCCAGTCTCCCATTCTCTCTCCCGGGTGGGTTCGGAGAGTGGGGGTGGGTCGGGGGTGAGTGACGGGGTGTGAGGGATGGTCCCACACTCTCCCCCAG
Organism: Hypanus sabinus; assembly: GCF_030144855.1. NCBI lineage: Eukaryota > Metazoa > Chordata > Chondrichthyes > Myliobatiformes > Dasyatidae > Hypanus > Hypanus sabinus. The sequence goes on from NW_026780903.1 coordinate 1,147, forward strand.
TCTCCCATTCTCTCTCCCGGGTGGGTTCGGAGAGTGGGGGTGGGACGGGGGTGAGTGACGGGGTGTGAGGGTCCCACACTCTCCCCCAGTCTCCCGTTCTCTCTCCCGGATGGGTTCGGAGAGTGGGGGTGGGTCGGGGGTGAACGACGGGGTGTGAGGGTCCCACACTCTCCCCCAGTCTCCCGTTCTCTCTCCCGGGTGGGTTCGGAGAGTGGGGGTGGGACGGGGGTGAGTGACGGGGTGTGAGGGATGGTCCCACACTCTCCCCCAGTCTCCCATTCTCTCTCCCGGGTGGGTTCGGAGAGTGGGGGTGGGTCGGGGGGGAACGACGGGGTGTGAGGGTCCCACACACTCCCCCAGTCTCCCATTCTCTCTCCCGGGTGGGTTCGGAGAGTGGGGGTGGGTCGGGGGGGAACGACGGGGTGTGAGGGTCCCACACTCTCCCCCAGTCTCCCGTTCTCTCTCCCGGGTGGGTTCGGAGAGTGGGGGTGTGACGGGGGTGAGTGACGGGGTGTGAGGGATGGTCCCACACTCTCCCCCAGTCTCCCATTCTCTCTCCCGGGTGGGTTCGGAGAGTGGGGGTGGGACGGGGGTGAACGACGGGGTGTGAGGGTCCCACACTCTCCCCCAGTCTCCCATTCTCTCTCCCGGGTGGGTTCGGAGAGTGTGGGTGGGACGGGGGGGAACGACGGGGTGTGAGGGTCCCACACTCTCCCCCAGTCTCCCATTCTCTCTCCCGGGTGGGTTCGGAGAGTGGGGGTGGGTCGGGGGTGAGTGACGGGGTGTGAGGGATGGTCCCACACTCTCCCCCAGTCTCCCGTTCTCTCTCCCGGGTGGGTTCGGAGAGTGGGGGTGGGTCGGGGGTGAACGACGGGGTGTGAGGGTCCCACACTCTCCCCCAGTCTCCCATTCTCTCTCCCGGGTGGGTTCGGAGAGTGGGGGTGGGTCGGGGGTGAGTGACGGGGTGTGAGGGTCCCACACTCTCCCCCAGTCTCCCGTTCTCTCTCCCGGGTGGGTTCGGAGAGTGGGAGTGGGACGGGGGTGAACGACGGGGTGTGAGGGTCCAACACTGACCCCCAGTCTCCCGTTCTCTCTCCCGGGTGGGTTCGCAGAGTGGGGGTGGGACGGGGGTGAACGACGGGGTGTGAGGGTCCCACACTCTCCCCCAGTCTCCCATTCTCTCTCCCGGGTGGGTTCGGAGAGTGGGGGTGGGTCGGGGGTGAGTGACGGGGTGTGATGGTCCCACACTCTCCCCCAGTCTCCCGTTCTCTCTCCCGGGTGGGTTCGGAGAGTGGGGGTGGGTCGGGGGTGAGTGACGGGGTGTGAGGGTCCCACACTCTCCCCCAGTCTCCCGTTCTCTCTCCCGGGTGGGTTCGGAGAGTGGGGGTGGGACGGGGGTGAGTGACGGGGTGTGAGGGATGGTCCCACACTCTCCCCCAGTCTCCCGTTCTCTCTCCCGGGTGGGTTCGGAGAGTGGGGGTGGGATGGGGGTGAGTGACGGGGTGTGAGGGATGGTCCCACACTCTCCCCCAGTCTCCCGTTCTCTCTCCCGGGTGGGTTCGGAGAGTGGGGGTGGGACGGGGGGGGAACGACGGGGTGTGAGGGTCCCACACTCTCCCCAGTCTCCCGTTCTCTCTCCCGGGTGGGTTCGGAGAGTGGGGGTGGGACGGGGGTGAACGACGGGGTGTGAGGGTCCCACACTCTCCCCCAGTCTCCCATTCTCTCTCCCGGGTGGGTTCGGAGAGTGGGGGTGGGTCGGGGGTGAGTGACGGGGTGTGAGGGATGGTCCCACACTCTCCCCCAGTCTCCCATTCTCTCTCCCGGGTGGTTTCGGAGAGTGGGGGTGGGTCGGGGGTGAGTGACGGGGTGTGAGGGTCCCACACTCTCCCCCAGTCTCCCATTCTCTCTCCCGGGTGGGTTCGGAGAGTGGGGGTGGGACGGGGGTGAGTGACGGGGTGTGAGGGATGGTCCCACACTCTCCCCCAGTCTCCCGTTCTCTCTCCCGGGTGGGTTCGGAGAGTGGGGGTGGGTCGGGGGTGAGTGACGGGGTGTGAGGGTCCCACACTCTCCCCCAGTCTCCCGTTCTCTCTCCCGGGTGGGTTCGGAGAGTGGGGGTGGGACGGGGGGGGAACGACGGGGTGTGAGGGTCCCACACTCTCCCCCAGTCTCCCGTTCTCTCTCCCGGGTGGGTTCGGAGAGTGGGGGTGGGACGGGGGGGAACGACGGGGTGTGAGGGTCCCACACTCTCCCCCAGTCTCCCGTTCTCTCTCCTGGGTGGGTTCGGAGAGTGGGGGTGGGACGGGGGGGAACGACTGGGTGTGAGGGATGGTCCCACACTCTCCCCCAGTCTCCCATTCTCTCTCCCGGGTGGGTTCGGAGAGTGGGGGTGGGTCGGGGGGGAACGACGGGGTGTGAGGGTCCCACACTCTCCCCCAGTCTCCCATTCTCTCTCCCGGGTGGGTTCGGAGAGTGGGGGTGGGATGGGGGTGAGTGACGGGGTGTGAGGGATGGTCCCACACTCTCCCCCAGTCTCCCGTTCTCTCTCCTGGGTGGGTTCGGAGAGTGGGGGTGGGACGGGGGTGAGTGACGGGGTGTGAGGGATGGTCCCACACTCTCCCCCAGTCTCCCGTTCTCTCTCCCGGGTGGGTTCGGAGAGTGGGGGTGGGATGGGGGTGAGTGACGGGGTGTGAGGGATGGTCCCACACTCTCCCCCAGTCTCCCGTTCTCTCTCCCGGGTGGGTTCGGAGAGTGGGGGTGGGACGGGGGGGGAACGACGGGGTGTGAGGGTCCCACACTCTCCCCCAGTCTCCCGTTCTCTCTCCCGGGTGGGTTCGGAGAGTGGGGGTGGGACGGGGGGGAACGACGGGGTGTGAGGGTCCCACACTCTCCCCCAGTCTCCCGTTCTCTCTCCTGGGTGGGTTCGGAGAGTGGGGGTGGGACGGGGGGGAACGACGGGGTGTGAGGGATGGTCCCACACTCTCCCCCAGTCTCCCATTCTCTCTCCCGGGTGGGTTCGGAGAGTGGGGGTGGGTCGGTGGGGAACGACGGGGTGTGAGGGTCCCACACTCTCCCCCAGTCTCCCATTCTCTCTCCCGGGTGGGTTCGGAGAGTGGGGGTGGGACGGGGGGGAACGACGGGGTGTGAGGGTCCCACACTCTCCCCCAGTCTCCCATTCTCTCTCCCGGGTGGGTTCGGAGAGTGGGGGTGGGTCGGGGGTGAGTGACGGGGTGTGATGGTCCCACACTCTCCCCCAGTCTCCCGTTCTCTCTCCCGGGTGGGTTCGGAGAGTGGGGGTGGGACGGGGGGGGAACGACGGGGTGTGAGGGTCCCACACTCTCCCCCAGTCTCCCGTTCTCTCTCCCGGGTGGGTTCGGAGAGTGGGGGTGGGACGGGGGTGAACGACGGGGTGTGAGGGTCCCACACTCTCCCCCAGTCTCCCATTCTCTCTCCCGGGTGGGTTCGGAGAGTGGGGGTGGGTCGGGGGTGAGTGACGGGGTGTGAGGGATGGTCCCACACTCTCCCCCAGTCTCCCATTCTCTCTCCCGGGTGGTTTCGGAGAGTGGGGGTGGGTCGGGGGTGAGTGACGGGGTGTGAGGGTCCCACACTCTCCCCCAGTCTCCCATTCTCTCTCCCGGGTGGGTTCGGAGAGTGGGGGTGGGACGGGGGTGAGTGACGGGGTGTGAGGGATGGTCCCACACTCTCCCCCAGTCTCCCGTTCTCTCTCCCGGGTGGGTTCGGAGAGTGGGGGTGGGTCGGGGGTGAGTGACGGGGTGTGAGGGTCCCACACTCTCCCCCAGTCTCCCGTTCTCTCTCCCGGGTGGGTTCGGAGAGTGGGGGTGGGACGGTGGGGGAACGACGGGGTGTGAGGGTCCCACACTCTCCCCCAGTCTCCCGTTCTCTCTCCCGGGTGGGTTCGGAGAGTGGGGGTGTGACGGGGGGGAACGACGGGGTGTGAGGGTCCCACACTCTCCCCCAGTCTCCCGTTCTCTCTCCTGGGTGGGTTCGGAGAGTGGGGGTGGGACGGGGGGGAACGACGGGGTGTGAGGGATGGTCCCACACTCTCCCCCAGTCTCCCATTCTCTCTCCCGGGTGGGTTCGGAGAGTGGGGGTGGGTCGGGGGGGAACGACGGGGTGTGAGGGTCCCACACTCTCCCCCAGTCTCCCATTCTCTCTCCCGGGTGGGTTCGGAGAGTGGGGGTGGGATGGGGGTGAGTGACGGGGTGTGAGGGATGGTCCCACACTCTCCCCCAGTCTCCCGTTCTCTCTCCTGGGTGGGTTCGGAGAGTGGGGGTGGGACGGGGGTGAGTGACGGGGTGTGAGGGATGGTCCCACACTCTCCCCCAGTCTCCCGTTCTCTCTCCCGGGTGGGTTCGGAGAGTGGGGGTGGGATGGGGGTGAGTGACGGGGTGTGAGGGATGGTCCCACACTCTCCCCCAGTCTCCCGTTCTCTCTCCCGGGTGGGTTCGGAGAGTGGGGGTGGGACGGGGGGGGAACGACGGGGTGTGAGGGTCCCACACTCTCCCCCAGTCTCCCGTTCTCTCTCCCGGGTGGGTTCGGAGAGTGGGGGTGGGACGGGGGGGAACGACGGGGTGTGAGGGTCCCACACTCTCCCCCAGTCTCCCGTTCTCTCTCCTGGGTGGGTTCGGAGAGTGGGGGTGGGACGGGGGGGAACGACGGGGTGTGAGGGATGGTCCCACACTCTCCCCCAGTCTCCCATTCTCTCTCCCGGGTGGGTTCGGAGAGTGGGGGTGGGTCGGGGGGGAACGACGGGGTGTGAGGGTCCCACACTCTCCCCCAGTCTCCCATTCTCTCTCCCGGGTGGGTTCGGAGAGTGGGGGTGGGACGGGGGGGAACGACGGGGTGTGAGGGTCCCACACTCTCCCCCAGTCTCCCATTCTCTCTCCCGGGTGGGTTCGGAGAGTGGGGGTGGGTCGGGGGTGAGTGACGGGGTGTGATGGTCCCACACTCTCCCCCAGTCTCCCGTTCTCTCTCCCGGGTGGGTTCGGAGAGTGGGGGTGGGACGGGGGGGAACGACGGGGTGTGAGGGTCCCACACTCTCCCCCAGTCTCCCATTCTCTCTCCCGGGTGGGTTCGGAGAGTGGGGGTGGGACGGGGGGGAACGACGGGGTGTGAGGGTCCCACACTCTCCCCCAGTCTCCCATTCTCTCTCCCGGGTGGGTTCGGAGAGTGGGGGTGGGTCGGGGGTGAGTGACGGGGTGTGATGGTCCCACACTCTCCCCCAGTCTCCCGTTCTCTCTCCCGGGTGGGTTCGGAGAGTGGGGGTGGGACGGGGGTGAGTGACGGGGTGTGAGGGTCCCACACTCTCCCCCAGTCTCCCGTTCTCTCTCCCGGGTGGGTTCGGAGAGTGGGGGTGGGACGGGGGGGAACGACGGGGTGTGAGGGATGGTCCCACACTCTCCCCCAGTCTCCCATTCTCTCTCCCGGGTGGGTTCGGAGAGTGGGGGTGGGACGGGGGTGAGTGACGGGGTGTGAGGGATGGTCCCACACTCTCCCCCAGTCTCCCGTTCTCTCTCCCGGGTGGGTTCGGAGAGTGGGGGTGGGACGGGGGTGAGTGACGGGGTGTGAGGGTCCCACACTCTCCCCCAGTCTCCCGTTCTCTCTCCCGGGTGGGTTCGGAGAGTGGGGGTGGGACGGGGGTGAGTGACGGGGTGTGAGGGTCCCACACTCTCCCCCAGTCTCCCGTTCTCTCTCCCAGGTGGGTTCGGAGAGTGGGGGTGGGATGGGGGTGAGTGCCGGGCTGTGAGGGTCCCACACTCTCCCCCAGTCTCCCATTCTCTCTCCCGGGTGGGTTCGGAGAGTGGGGGTGGGTCGGGGGTGAGTGACGGGGTGTGAGGGATGGTCCCACACTCTCCCCCAGTCTCCCGTTCTCTCTCCCGGGTGGGTTCGGAGAGTGGGGGTGGGACGGGGGTGAGTGACGGGGTGTGAGGGATGGTCCCACACTCTCCCCCAGTCTCCCGTTCTCTCTCCCGGGTGGGTTCGGAGAGTGGGGGTGGGACGGGGGTGAGTGACGGGGTGTGAGGGATGGTCCCACACTCTCCCCCAGTCTCCCGTTCTCTCTCCCGGGTGGGTTCGGAGAGTGGGGGTGGGACGGGGGGGAACGACGGTGTGTGAGTGTCCCACACTCTCCCCCAGTCTCCCGTTCTCTCTCCCGGGTGGGTTCGGAGAGTGGGGGTGGGTCGGGGGTGAGTGACGGGGTGTGAGGGATGGTCCCACACTGACCCCCAGTCTCCCATTCTCTCTCCCGGGTGGGTTCGGAGAGTGGGGGTGGGACGGGGGTGAGTGACGGGGTGTGAGGGATGGTCCCACACTCTCCCCCAGTCTCCCATTCTCTCTCCCGGGTGGTTTCGGAGAGTGGGGGTGGGTCGGGGGTGAGTGACGGGGTGTGAGGGTCCCACACTCTCCCCCAGTCTCCCGTTCTCTCTCCCGGGTGGGTTCGGAGAGTGGGGGTAGGGCGGGGGTGAGTGACGGGGTGTGAGGGTCCCACACTCTCCCCCAGTCTCCCGTTCTCTCTCCCGGGTGGGTTCGGAGAGTGGGGGTGGGACGGGGGGGAACGACGGGGTGTGAGGGTTGGTCCCACACTCTCCCCCAGTCTCCCATTCTCTCTCCCGGGTGGGTTCGGAGAGTGGGGGTGGGACGGGGGTGAGTGACGGGGTGTGAGGGATGGTCCCACACTCTCCCCCAGTCTCCCGTTCTCTCTCCCGGGTGGGTTCGGAGAGTGGGGGTGGGACGGGGGTGAGTGACGGGGTGTGAGGGTCCCACACTCTCCCCCAGTCTCCCGTTCTCTCTCCCGGGTGGGTTCGGAGAGTGGGGGTGGGACTGGGGTGAGTGACGGGGTGTGAGGGTCCCACACTCTCCCCCAGTCTCCCGTTCTCTCTCCCGGGTGGGTTCGGAGAGTGGGGGTGGGATGGGGGTGAGTGCCGGGCTATGAGGGTCCCACACTCTCCCCCAGTCTCCCATTCTCTCTCCCGGGTGGGTTCGGAGAGTGGGGGTGGGTCGGGGGTGAGTGACGGGGTGTGAGGGATGGTCCCACACTCTCCCCCAGTCTCCCGTTCTCTCTCCCGGGTGGGTTCGGAGAGTGGGGGTGGGACGGGGGTGAGTGACGGGGTGTGAGGGATGGTCCCACACTCTCCCCCAGTCTCCCGTTCTCTCTCCCGGGTGGGTTCGGAGAGTGGGGGTGGGACGGGGGTGAGTGACGGGGTGTGAGGGATGGTCCCACACTCTCCCCCAGTCTCCCGTTCTCTCTCCCGGGTGGGTTCGGAGAGTGGGGGTGGGTCGGGGGTGAGTGACGGGGTGTGAGGGTCCCACACTCTCCCCCAGTCTCCCGTTCTCTCTCCCGGGTGGGTTCAGAGAGTGGGGGTGGGACGGGGGTGAGTGACGGGGTGTGAGGGATGGTCCCACACTCTCCCCCAGTCTCCCGTTCTCTCTCCCGGGTGGGTTCGGAGAGTGGGGGTGGGATGGGGGTGAGTGACGGGGTGTGAGGGATGGTCCCACACTCTCCCCCAGTCTCCCGTTCTCTCTCCCGGGTGGGTTCGGAGAGTGGGGGTGGGACGGGGGGGAACGACGGGGTGTGAGGGTCCCACACTCTCCCCCAGTCTCCCATTCTCTCTCCCGGGTGGGTTCGGAGAGTGGGGGTGGGTCGGGGGTGAGTGACGGGGTGTGAGGGTCCCACACTCTCCCCCAGTCTCCCATTCTCTCTCCCGGGTGGGTTCGGAGAGTGGGGGTGGGACCGGGGTGAGTGACGGGGTGTGAGGGATGGTCCCACACTCTCCCCCAGTCTCCCATTCTCTCTCCCGGGTAGGTTCGGAGAGTGGGGGTGGGACGGGGGGGAACGACGGGGTGTGAGGGATGGTCCCACACTCTCCCCCAGTCTCCCATTCTCTCTCCCGGGTGGGTTCGGAGAGTGGGGGTGGGATGGGGGTGAGTGCCGGGCTATGAGGGTCCCACACTCTCCCCCAGTCTCCCATTCTCTCTCCCGGGTGGGTTCGGAGAGTGGGGGTGGGTCGGGGGTGAGTGACGGGGTGTGAGGGATGGTCCCACACTCTCCCCCAGTCTCCCGTTCTCTCTCCCGGGTGGGTTCGGAGAGTGGGGGTGGGACGGGGGTGAGTGACGGGGTGTGAGGGATGGTCCCACACTCTCCCCCAGTCTCCCGTTCTCTCTCCCGGGTGGGTTCGGAGAGTGGGGGTGGGACGGGGGTGAGTGACGGGGTGTGAGGGATGGTCCCACACTCTCCCCCAGTCTCCCGTTCTCTCTCCCGGGTGGGTTCGGAGAGTGGGGGTGGGTCGGGGGTGAGTGACGGGGTGTGAGGGTCCCACACTCTCCCCCAGTCTCCCGTTCTCTCTCCCGGGTGGGTTCAGAGAGTGGGGGTGGGACGGGGGTGAGTGACGGGGTGTGAGGGATGGTCCCACACTCTCCCCCAGTCTCCCGTTCTCTCTCCCGGGTGGGTTCGGAGAGTGGGGGTGGGATGGGGGTGAGTGACGGGGTGTGAGGGATGGTCCCACACTCTCCCCCAGTCTCCCGTTCTCTCTCCCGGGTGGGTTCGGAGAGTGGGGGTGGGACGGGGGGGAACGACGGGGTGTGAGGGTCCCACACTCTCCCCCAGTCTCCCATTCTCTCTCCCGGGTGGGTTCGGAGAGTGGGGGTGGGTCGGGGGTGAGTGACGGGGTGTGAGGGTCCCACACTCTCCCCCAGTCTCCCATTCTCTCTCCCGGGTGGGTTCGGAGAGTGGGGGTGGGACCGGGGTGAGTGACGGGGTGTGAGGGATGGTCCCACACTCTCCCCCAGTCTCCCATTCTCTCTCCCGGGTAGGTTCGGAGAGTGGGGGTGGGACGGGGGGGAACGACGGGGTGTGAGGGATGGTCCCACACTCTCCCCCAGTCTCCCATTCTCTCTCCCGGGTGGGTTCGGAGAGTGGGGGTGGGATGGGGGGGAGTGACGGGGTGTGAGGGATGGTCCCACACTCTCCCCCAGTCTCCCATTCTCTCTCCCGGGTGGGTTCGGAGAGTGGGGGTGGGACCGGGGTGAGTGACGGGGTGTGAGGGATGGTCCCACACTCTCCCCCAGTCTCCCATTCTCTCTCCCGGGTGGGTTCGGAGAGTGGGGTTGGGTCGGGGGGGAACGACGGGGTGTGAGGGTCCCACACTCTCCCCCAGTCTCCCGTTCTCTCTCCCGGGTGGGTTCGGAGAGTGGGGGTGGGTCGGGGGTGAGTGACGGGGTGTGATGGTCCCACACTCTCCCCCAGTCTCCCGTTCTCTCTCCCGGGTGGGTTCGGAGAGTGGGGGTGGGACGGGGGTGAGTGACGGGGTGTGAGGGATGGTCCCACACTCTCTCCCAGTCTCCCATTCTCTCTCCCGGGTGGGTTCGGAGAGTGGGGGTGGGTCGGGGGTGAACTACGGGGTGTGAGGGTGTAATGGTGAGAGGGTGAGGGTCATAGGTCCCACACTCACCCCCAGTCTCTCTCTCTCTCTTTCCGAAGCCTCCTCTCGAATGGAGCCATGTGCTGTCCCGGATGGGAGTCTGTGTCCGAGGCCTGTGTCCGAGGTGAGGGAGAGGAAGGAGAGAGAGGGGGAGGGGGAAAGATGAGAGGGGGGAAGGTGAGAGGGGGAGGGGGAAAGATGAGAGGGGGGAAGGTGAGAGGGGGAGGGAGGGGAAGGTGAGAGGGGGAGGGAGAGAAAGATGGAGGGGGCAGAGAGAGGGAGGGGGAAGAGGAGGGAGAGAGGGAGGGGTGAGAGGGAGAGAGGGATGTAGAGGGAGGGGGAAGAGGAGGGAGAGAGGGAGGGGTGAGAGGGAGAGGGATGTAGAGAGAGGGGGAGAGAGTGGGGAGGGAGAAGGGGAGGGAGAGGGGGAGAGAAAGATGGCGAGAGGGAGGAGGGAGATGGAGGGAGAGAGGTAGGGGGAGAGGGAGAGAAAGGGGGAGGGGAAGAGGGGGGAGTTGAGGGGGAGGTAGAGAGGGAAGGACAGAGGTAGTGAGAGGAGAATCGGGAGGGGTGGGAGGTAGAGATGGTGGAAGAGGGTATGACGGAGTGAGTAAGTTGGGCTAAATGAGGGAGTGAGGGGAGTGACTGTCCAGATTGAAGCTTTAACACGGGGTCTCCCTGTGCCCATCCAGCCGTATGTCGGCCACCGTGCCAGAACGGGGGGATTTGTCTCTCCCCCGGGGTGTGTGAGTGTGGCCCAGGCTTCGCTGGATCCCACTGTCAGAACGGTAGGTCCGTCCCCTCGACAAAGAACCCCCACCCCAAATCTGCGTTGTGCCCCTAGATGTGATGCCTCGTCCCCCTCCCCGACTCGGTGTCGTTGTGATCCCTGTTCCCATCTCTCACCGTGTGCTGTCCAGTCTCTTGTAGGACATCCTGTGTTAACGGTGGAACCTGCATCGCACCGTTTCTCTGTGTGTGCCCGCCCGGATATACTGGTCTTCACTGCGAGAGAGGTAGGGATTATTTCCAACTCCATATGCCACACCAGGAATCTGTCTCCGTATCCCCCGGGTCAGACCCACACACCGGGAGCACCGTGCACAGTTCCCGTCTCCGTATCCCCCTGCGTCAGACCCACACACCGGGAGCACCGTGCACAGTTCCCGTCTCCGTATCCCCCTGGGTCAGACCCACACACCGGGAGCACCGTGCACAGTTCCCGTCCCCGTATCCCCCCGGGTCAGACCCACACACCGGGAGCACCGTGCACAGTTCCCATCTCTGTATCCCCCTGGGTCAGACCCACACACCGGGAGCACCGTGCACAGTTCCCGTCTCCGTATCCCCCCGGGTCAGACCCACACACCGGGAGCACCGTGCACAGTTCCCGTCTCCGTATCCCCCTGGGTCAGACCCACACACCGGGAGCACCGTGCACAGTTCCCGTCTCCGTATCCCCCTGGTTCAGACCCACACACCGGGAGCACCGTGCACAGTTCCCGTCTCCGTATCCCCCTGGGTCAGACCCACACACCGGGAGCACCGTGCACAGTTCCCGTCTCCGTATCCCCCTGGGTTAGACCCACACACCGGAAGCACCGTGCACAGTTCCCGTCCGTATCCCCCCGGGTCAGACCCACACACCGGGAGCACCGTGCACAGTTCCCGTCTCCGTATCCCCCCTGGGTCAGACCCACACACCGGGAGCACCGTGCACAGTTCCTGTCTCCGTATCCCCCCGGGTTAGACCCACACACCGGGAGCACCGTGCACAGTTCCCGTCTCCGTATCCCCCTGGGTCAGACCCACACACCGGGAGCACCGTGCACAGTATCCGTCTCCGTATCCCCCCAGGTCAGACCCACACACCCGGAGCACCGTGCACAGTTCCCGTCTCCGTATCCCCCCGGGTCAGACCCACACACCGGGAGCACCGTGCACAGTTCCCGTCTCCGTATCCCCCCGGGTCAGACCCACACACCGGGAGCACCATGCACAGTTCCCGTCTCCGTATCCCCCCGGGTCAGACCCACACACCGGGAGCACCGTGCACAGTTCCCGTCTCTGTATCCCCCCGGGTCAGAACCACACACCGGGAGCACCATGCACAGTTCCCGTCTCCGTATCCCCCCGGGTCAGACCCACACACCGGGAGCACCGTGCACAGTTCCCGTCTCCGTATCCCCCCGGGTCAGACCCACACACCGGGAGCACCATGCACAGTTCCCGTCTCCGTATCCCCCCGGGTCAGACCCACACACCGGGAGCACCGTGCACAGATCCCGTCTCCGTATCCCCCTGGGTCAGACCCACACTCACCGGGAGCACCGTGCACAGTTCCCGTCTCCGTATCGCCCTGGGTCAGACCCACACACCGGGAGCACCGTGCACAGTTCCCGTCTCCGTATCCCCCTGGTCAGACCCACACACCGGGAGCACCGTGCACAGTTCCCGTCTCCGTATCTCCCCGGGTCAGACCCACACACCGGGAGCACCGTGCACAGTTCCCGTCTCCGTGTCCCCCCGGGTCAGACCCACACACCGGGAGCACCATGCACAGTTCCCGTCTCCGTATCCCCCTGGGTCAGACCCACACACCGGGAGCACCGTGCACAGTTCCCGTCTCCGTATCCCCCTGGGTCAGACCCACACACACCGGGAGCACCGTGCACAGTTCCCGTCTCCGTATCCCCCCGGGTCAGACCCACACACCGGGAGCACCGTGCACAGTTCCCGTCTCCGTATCCCCCGGGTCAGAACCACACACCGGGAGCACCGTGCACAGTTCCCGTCTCCGTATCCCCCCGGGTCAGACCCACACACCGGGAGCACCGTGCACAGTTCCCGTCTCCGTATCCCCCTGGGTCAGACCCACACACCCGGAGCACCGTGCACAGTTCCCGTCTCCGTAACCCCCTGGGTCAGACCCACACACCGGGAGCACCGTGCACAGTTCCCGTCTCCGTATCCCCCCGGGTTAGACCCACACACCGGGAGCACCGTGCACAGTTCCCGTCTCCGTATCCCCCCGGGTCAGACCCACACACCGGGAGCACCGTGCACAGTTCCCGTCTCCGTATCCCCCCGGGTCAGACCCACACACCGGGAGCACCGTGCACAGTTCCCGTCTCCGTATCCCCCTGGGTCAGACCCACACACCGGGAGCACCGTGCACAGTTCCCGTCTCCGTATCCCCCGGGTCAGACCCACACACCGGGAGCACCGTGCACAGTTCCCGTCTCCGTATCCCCCCGGGTCAGACCCACACACCGGGAGCACCGTGCACAGTTCCCGTCTCCGTATCCCCCTCGGTCAGACCCACACACCGGGAGCACCGTGCACAGTATCCGTCTCCGTATCCCCCCAGGTCAGACCCACACACCCGGAGCACCGTGCACAGTTCCCATCTCCGTATCCCCCCGGGTCAGACCCACACACCGGGAGCACCGTGCACAGTTCCCGTCTCCGTATCCCCCGGGTCAGACCCACACACCGGGAGCACCATGCACAGTTCCCGTCTCCGTATCCCCCGGGTCAGACCCACACACCGGGAGCACCGTGTACAGTTCCCGTCTCCGTATCCCCCAGGGTCAGACCCACACACCGGGAGCACCGTGCACAGTTCCCGTCTCCGTATCCCCCCGGGTCAGACCCACACACCGGGAGCACCGTGCACAGTTCCCATCTCCGTATCCCCCTGGGTCAGACCCACACACCGGGAGCACCGTGCACAGTTCCCATCTCCGTATCCCCCGGGTCAGACCCACACACCGGGAGCACCGTGCACAGTTCCCGTCTCCGTATCCCCTGGGTCAGACCCACACACCGGGAGCACCGTGCACAGATCCCGTCTCCGTATCCCCCTGGGTCAGACCCACACACCGGGAGCACCGTGCACAGTTCCCGTCTCCGTATCCCCTGGGTCAGACCCACACACCGGGAGCACCGTGCACAGTTCCCGTCTCCGTATCCCCCTGGGTCAGACCCACACACCGGGAGCACCGTGCACAGTTCCCGTCTCCGTATCCCCCTGGGTCAGACCCACACACCGGGAGCACCGTGCACAGTTCCCGTCTCCGTATCCCCCTGGTTCAGACCCACACACCGGGAGCACCGTGCACAGTTCCCGTCTCCGTATCGCCCTGGGTCAGACCCACACACCGGGAGCACCGTGCACAGTATCCGTCTCCGTATCCCCCCGGGTCAGACCCACACACCGGGAGCACCATGCACAGTTCCCGTCTCCGTATCCCCCCGGGTCAGACCCACACACCCGGAGCACCGTGTACAGTTCCCGTCTCCGTATCCCCCGGGTCAGACCCACACACCGGGAGCACCGTGCACAGTTCCCGTCTCCGTATCCCCCGGGTCAGGCCCACACACCGGAAGCACCGTGCACAGTTCCCGTCTCTGTATCCCCCTGGGTCAGACCCACACACTAGGAGCACCGTGCACAGATCCCGTCTCCGTATCCCCCCGGGTCAAACCCACACACCGGGAGCACCGTGCACAGATCCCGTCTCCGTATCCCCCTGGGTCAGAACCACACACCGGGAGTACCGTGCACAGTTCCCGTCTCCGTATCCCCCCGGGTCAGACCCACACACCGGGAGCACCGTGCACAGTTCCCGTCTCCGTATCCCCCCGGGTCAGACCCACACACCGGGAGCACCGTGCACAGTTCCCGTCTCCGTATCCCCCCGGGTCAGACCCACACACCGGGAGCAACGTGCACAGTTCCCGTCTCCGTATCCCCCCGGGTCAAACCCACACACCGGGAGCACCGTGCACAGTTCCCGTCTCCGTATCCCCCCGGGTCAGACCCACACACCGGGAGCACCGTGCACAGTTTCCCGTCTCCGTATCCCCCCGGGTCAGACCCACACACCGGGAGCACCGTGCACAGTTCCCGTCTCCGTATCCCCCGGGTCAGACCCACACACCGGGAGCACCGTGCACAGTTCCCGTCTCCGTATCCCCCTGGTTCAGACCCACACAACGGGAGCACCGTGCACAGTTCCCGTCTCCGTATCCCCCCGGGTCAGACCCACACACCGGGAGCACCGTGCACAGTTCCCGTCTCCGTATCCCCCGGGTCAGACCCACACACCGGGAGCACCGTGCACAGTTCCCGTCTCCGTATCCCCCTGGTTCAGACCCACACAACGGGAGCACCGTGCACAGTTCCCGTCTCCGTATCCCCCCGGGTCAGACCCACACACCGGGAGCACCGTGCACAGTTCCCGTCTCCGTATCCCCCTGGGTCACACCCACACACCGGGAGCACCGTGCACAGTTCCCGTCTCCGTATCCCCCCGGGTCAAACCCACACACCGGGAGCACCGTGCACAGTTCCCGTCTCCGTATACCCCGGGTCAGACCCACACACCGGGAGCACCGTGCACAGTTCCCGTCTCCGTATCCCCCTGGGTCAGACCCACACACCCGGAGCACCGTGCACAGTTCCCGTCTCTGTATCCCCCCGGGTGAGACCCACACACCGGGAGCACCGTGCACAGTTCCTGTCTCCGTATCCCCCCGGGTCAGACCCACACACCGGGAGCACCGTGCACAGTTCCCGTCTCCGTATCCCCCCGGGTCAGACCCACACACCGGGAGCACCGTGCACAGTTCCCGTCTCCGTATCCCCCCGGGTCAGACCCACACACCGGGAGCACCGTGCACAGTTCCCATCTCCGTATCCCCCTGGGTCAGACCCACACACCGGGAGCACCGTGCACAGTTCCCGTCTCCGTATCCCCGGGTCAGACCCACACACCGGGAGCACCGTGCACAGTTCCCGTCTCCGTATCCCCCCCGGGTCAGAACCACACACCGGGAGCCCTGTGTGCAATTCCTGTCTCTGTATCCCCCCTGGGTCAGACCCACACACCGGGAGCACCGTGCACAGTTCCCATCTCCGTATCCCCCCGGGTCAGACCCACACACCGGGAGCACCGTGCACAGTTCCCGTCTCCGTATCCCCCTGGGTCAGACCCACACACCGGGAGCACCGTGCACAGTTCCCGTCTCCGTATCCCCCTGGTTCTGACCCACACACTAGGAGCACCGTGCACAGTTCCCGTCTCCGTAACCCCCGGGTCAGACCCACACACCGGGAGCACCGTGCACAGTTCCCGTCTCCGTATCCCCCTGGTTCAGACCCACACACCGGGAGCACCGTGCACAGTTCCCGTCTCCGTATCGCCCTGGGTCAGACCCACACACCGGGAGCACCGTGCACAGTATCCGTCTCCGTATCCCCCCAGGTCAGACCCACACACCCGGAGCACCGTGTACAGTTCCCGTCTCCGTATCCCCCCGGGTCAGACCCACACACCGGGAGCACCGTGCACAGTTCCCGTCTCCGTATCCCCCTGGTTCAGACCCACACACCGGGAGCACCGTGCACAGTTCCCGTCTCCGTATCCCCCGGGTCAGACCCACACACCGGGAGCACCGTGCACAGTTCCCGTCTCCGTATCCCCCTGGGTTAGACCCACACACCGGAAGCACCGTGCACAGTTCCCGTCTCCGTATCCCCCCGGTCAGACCCACACACCGGGAGCACCGTGCACAGTTCCCGTCTCCGTATCCCCCTGGGTCAGACCCACACACCGGGAGCACCGTGCACAGTTCCCGTCTCCGTATCCCCCTCGGTCAGACCCACACACCGGGAGCACCGTGCACAGTTCCCGTCTCCGTATCCCCTGGGTCAAACCCACACACCGGGAGCACCGTGCACAGTTCCCGTCTCCGTATCCCCCCGGGTCAGACCCACACACCGGGAGCACCGTGCACAGTTCCAGTCTCCGTGGCCAGGGTGGAACAAATACAGTTTTACAGACAGTCTTGTGTCTGAATTCTGGAGATGGGAGACACATCTTTTGGTTTTAATTAATCATTACCTCTTTGCCCTCTCAACAGCTGTCTGCAACGCCGAGTGTGCCCCACCCTACGTTTGCACAGCGCCAGACAGGTGTGCCTGTGAAAGTGGATGGGCTGGAGTCTCGTGCGGGACAGGTGAGACAGGGGAATGCAGACTCGGACCCCATCGTCACCACCAACACCCCACCCCACCAGGTCCGCACTCCTGTCCCCAGGGTAAACCTGGCCATGGACGTAACACGTTACCCCCTAAAACCCTCCCCGTCACCCTGACATCTCCCCTCCCCGAATCCACTCCCCTCCCCATCACCCTGACAACCCCTGCCCGTCACCCTGACATCTCCCCTCTTGGAAACTCCGTCACCCCCCTCCCCGAAACCCCATCAACCCGACAACACCTTCCCCCTCCTCGAAACACCTCCCCGTCACCCTGACCCCTCCGTTTACTGAAACCCCAACACCTCCCCTCCCTGAAACCCCTCCCAGTCACATTCCCACCGATTCACCATGACCCCATCTCTTTCCTGAGCCCCTAACCCATCCAACTCCCCCTCCCGTCACCCACACCGTCCCTCTCACCCTACACCCCTCCCTGTCCCGTCACCCACACCGTCCCTCTCACCCTACACCCCTCCCTGTCCCGTCACCCACACCGTCCTCTCACCCTACACCCCTCCCTGTCCCGTCACCCACACCGTCCCTCTCACCCTACACCCCTCCCTGTCCCGTCACCCACTCCGTCCCACTCACCCTACACCCCTCCCCCTCCCGTCACCCACACCGTCCCTCTCACCCTACACCCCTCCCTGTCCCGTCACCCACACCGTCCCTCTCACCCTACACACCCCTCCCTGTCCCGTCACCCACTCCGTCCCACTCACCCTACACCCCTCCCCCTCCCGTCACCCACACCGTCCCTCTCACCCTACACCCCTCCCTGTCCCGTCACCCACACCGTCCCTCTCACCCTACACCCCTCCCTGTCCCGTCACCCACACCGTCCCTCTCACCTACACCCCTCCCCTCCCGTCACCCACACCGTCCCTCTCAACCTACACCCCTCCCTGTCCCGTCACCCACACCGTCCCTCTCACCCTACACCCCTCCCTGTCCCGTCACCCACACCGTCCCTCTCAGCCTACACCCCTCCCCCTCCCGTCACCCACACCGTCCCTCTCAACCTACACCCCTCCCTGTCCCGTCACCCACACCGTCCCTCTCAACCTACACCCCTCCCTGTCCCGTCACCCACACCGTCCCTCTCACCCTACACCCCTCCCTGTCCCGTCACCCACACCGTCCCTCTCAGCCTACACCCCTCCCCCTCCCGTCACCCACACCGTCCCTCTCACCCGACACCCCTCCCTGTCCCGTCACCCACACCGTCCCTCTCACCCTACACCCATCTCTGTCCCGTCACCCACACCATCCCTCTCACCCGACACCCCTCCCTGTCCCGTCACCCACACCGTCCCTCTCACCCTACACCCCTCCCTGTCCCGTCACCCACACCGTCCCTCTCACCCTACACCCCTCCCTGTCCCGTCACCCACACCGCCCCTCTCACCCTACACCCCTCCCCCTCCCGTCACCCACACCGTCCCTCTCACCCTACACCCCTCCCCGTCCCGTCACCCACACCGTCCCTCTCACCCTACACCCCTCCCCGTCCCGTCACCCACACCGTCCCTCTCACCCTACACCCCTCCCTGTCCCGTCACCCACACCGTCCCTCTCACCCTACACCCCTCCTGTCCCGTCACCCACACCGTCCCTCTCACCCTACACCCCTCCCTGTCCCGTCACCCACACCGTCCCTCTCACCCTACACCCCTCCCTGTCCCGTCACCCACACCGTCCCTCTCACCCTACACCCCTCCCTGTCCCGTCACCCACACCGTCCCTCTCACCCTACACCCCTCCCTGTCCCGTCACCAACACCGTCCCTCTCACCCTACACCCCTCCCCCTCCCGTCACCCACACCGTCCCTCTCACCCTACACCCCTCCCCGTCCCGTCACCCACACCGTCCCTCTCACCCTACACCCCTCCCTGTCCGTCACCCACACCGTCCCTCTCACCCTACACCCCTCCCCGTCCGTCACCCACACCGTCCCTCTCACCGTACACCTCTCCCCTTCCGTCACCCACACCGTCCCTCTCACCCTACACCCCTCCCCATCCCGTCACCCACACCGTCCCTCTCACCCTACACCCCTCCCTGTCCCGTCACCCACACCGTCCCTCTCACCCTACACCCCTCCCTGTCCCGTCACCCACACCGTCCCTCTCAGCCTACACCCCTCCCCCTCCCGTCACCCACACCGTCCCTCTCACCCTACACCCCTCCCCGTCCCGTCACCCTCACCGTCCCTCTCACCCTACACCCCTCCCCCTCCCGTCACCCACACCGTCCCTCTCACCCTACACCCCTCCCCCTCCCGTCACCCACACCGTCCCTCTCACCCTACACCCCTCCCTGTCCCGTCACCCACACCGTCCCTCTCACCCTACACCCATCCCTGTCCCGTCACCCACACCGTCCCTCTCACCCTACACCCCTCCCCTCCCGTCACCCACACCGTCCCTCTCACCCTACACCCCTCCCTGTCCCGTCACCCACACCGTCCCTCTCACCCTACACCCCTCCCTGTCCCGTCACCCCACACCGTCCCTCTCACCCTACACCCCTCCCCGTCCCGTCACCCACACCGTCCCTCTCACCCTACACCCCTCCCTGTCCCGTCACCCACACCGTCCCTCTCACCCTACACCCCTCCCCTCCCGTCACCCACACCGTCCTCTCACCCTACACCCCTCCCTGTCCCGTCACCCACACCGTCCCTCTCACCCTACACACCCTCCCCCTCCGTCACCCACACCGTCCCTCTCACCCTACACCCCTTCCCTGTCCCGTCACCCACACCGTCCCTCTCACCCTACACCCCTCCCCTGTCCCGTCACCCACACCGTCCCTCTCACCCTACACCCCTCCCTGTCCCGTCACCCACACCGTCCCTCTCACCCTACACCCCTCCCTGTCCCGTCACCCACACCGTCCCTCTCACCCTACACCCCTCCCCGTCCCGTCAACCCACACCGTCCCTCTCACCCTACACCCCTCCCGTCCCGTCACCCACACCGTCCCTCTCACCCTACACCCCTCCCTGTCCCGTCACCCACACCGTCCCTCTCACCCTACACCCCTCCCCGTCCCGTCACCCACACCGTCCCTCTCACCCTACACCCCTCCCTGTCCCGTCACCCACACCGTCCCTCTCACCCTACACCACTCCCTGTCCGTCACCCACACCGTCCCTCTCACCCTACACCCCTCCCCCTCCCGTCACCCACACCGTCCCTCTCACCCTACACCCCTCCCCCTCCCGTCACCCACACCGTCCCTCTCACCCTACACCCCTCCCCTCCCGTCACCCACACCGTCCCTCTCACCCTACACCCCTCCCTGTCCCGTCACCCACACCGTCCCTCTCACCCTACACCACTCCCTGTCCCGTCACCCACACCGTCCTTCTCACCCTACACCCCTCCCTGTCCCGTCACCCACACCGTCCCTCTCACCCTACACCCCTCCCTGTCCCGTCACCCACACCGTCCCTCTCACCCTACACCCCTCCCTGTCCCGTCACCCACACCGTCCATCTCACCCTACACCCCTCCCTGTCCCGTCACCCACACCGTCCCTCTCACCCTACACCCCTCCCTGTCCCGTCACCCACACAGTCCCTCTCACCCTACACCCCACCCTGTCCCGTCACCCACACCGTCCCTCTCACCCTACACCCCTCCCTGTCCCGTCACCCACACCGTCCCTCTCACCCTACACCCCTCCCTTCCGTCACCCACACCGTCCCTCTCACCCTACACCCTCCCTGTCCCGTCACCCACACCGTCCCTCTCACCCTACACCCTCCCTGTCCCGTCACCCACACCGTCCCTCTCACCCTACACCCCTCCCGTCCCGTCACCCACACCGTCCCTCTCACCCTACACCCCTCCCTGTCCCGTCACCCACACCGTCCTCTCACCCTACACCCCTCCCTCCCGTCACCCACACCGTCCCTCTCACCCTACACCCTCCCTGTCCCGTCACCCACACCGTCCCTCTCACCCTACACCCCTCCCTGTCCCGTCACCCACACCGTCCCTCTCACCCTACACCCCTCCCCTGTCCCGTCACCCACACCGTCCCTCTCACCCTACACCCTCCCCGTCCGTCACCACACCGTCCCTCTCACCCTACACCCCTCCCCGTCCCGTCACCCACACCGTCCTCTCACCCT